>NC_091181.1:29793528-29876028 GCF_040958095.1 Procambarus clarkii
CTACTGCAAGACGAGGCGTGCGTCACAACACTGCAGCACGAGGCGTGTATCACACACCTGCCTCCGGAACAACACAAGAGGCAGCTGCATACTTCACGCAACACCACAGCGTCAACACCTGGGTTCGATCCCCCTCTCATGTTCAAGTCAACGAATCGATTTGAATTCATTCAGACAAGTGTTCTCCAGGTGTAGTGGACCGGAGGCTACACCCACACGGCCTCCGTCCCCCGCACACCATTGTTCGCCACAACACACTCCATCCTGGACCATAAATGGCTTTTATTTACGGAAGAAACGGCTTGCTTGGCCTGAAAACGTTCCCCAAAGACATTAATTGTTGGGTTTGAGATACCACAAGGCAAGTCTGACCACCCGGGCCAGGATTGGAGAGGTTAACCTTGTGGTTTGCCGTGTGCTAGTTCCCAGGATCAACGTCCCCGCGGCCCGGTCTCTGACCAGGCCGCCTGGTTGGGGTCTGGACAACCCGACTGTCGGGGAGTGTAAGACCTCTTAGAACTAATCCTGAGTTCAGAACCGATCCTTTTTTTAATTATTCCGGGTAATAACGGGCTATTCATGCCCGTGCCACCTCTTGGGTGGCTTAATCTTCATCAATCAATAAATCAATCCTGGGTAAACATGAGGCGAGCTCCAGGTAAGCCTTGGCGGTACATAAGGCAGACGCGCTAACTGGTAATCTGGGAACATTTCTCAAGAACCCGGTCTGAATAGTGGCTTAAGAAACGTCATACCCAAGGCCAGTTCAAGGTGGCCTTCTTCACATTTGCATGATTCACTCTGATCGACGGAGCTGGCAGAGTTACGTGGTCAGCCTTGACCATTCACTCGACAAACCGTGTCGGCAAATTGTAATAAATTCAGCCAGCCGCAAAGTGCATCTTGAGATAAAGAGCTGCTGGATGTAAACATTACAAGATGTAATCACAGATGACATCGTGACGTCACAAGGAAACAGCTGCAGGAGGAAAACATTAGATATGAAACCGTAAAATTGACTTGAAATTGCAAGAAAAACTGTGAAAAATGAAGAATCAGGTGGCAGGAGTGGTGTTGGTACTGGTGGCAGGGGTGGAGTTGGTACTGGGGGTCAGCAGTGGTATTCGAACAGGTGGCACAAATACCACAGCTTAAGCATAGGTAGTCACAATCTTCCCTACACCTTTAACAAGCCACTATCTGACTACAGAAGGTAGCACGACCACCACCACGGGCTACAGTACCAGTCTCCAGACCCACCACAGGACAGTGTAGATGTGAAGGTGTATGACACTGAGGCTATATGAAGCTATTAGGCTATGTGATATCCTGTAAGGCTCGGGAACGATATGCAATGTTATCTAGGGGTTGCTTTGAAGCTCTTGGGCTATCCCGGGCTGTGTGAAGCTGCCTGAAGCTTAGTGAAGTTGGGCGAGGCTTGACAAAGCTGTGGAGTGGGTGGCCGAGGCCGGGTTAGGCTGAGCTAGTCGCACGTGGGGGGGGGGGGGCTGGGGGTGCAAGAGTCGGCGTTGGGCTCTTTTATTATTCATATTGCTGCTGACCTCTGTAGCCTCTCTACGCCAATCCTACCTGCTGACGTTACTACCTGCTGGCGTTCCTACTTGCTGACGTTCCTACTTGCTGGCGTTCCTACTTGCTGACGTTACTACCTGCTGACGTTCCTACTTGCTGGCGTTCCTACTTGCTGACGTTCCTACTTGCTGACGTTACTACCTGCTGACGTTACTACCTGCTGGCGTTCCTACTTGCTGACGTTCCTACTTGCTGACGTTCCTACTTGCTGGCGTTCCTACTTGCTGACGTTACTACCTGCTGACGTTCCTACTTGCTGGCGTTCCTACTTGCTGACGTTCCTACTTGCTGGCGTTCCTACTTGCTGACGTTACTACCTGCTGACGTTCCTACTTGCTGGCGTTCCTACTTGCTGACGTTCCTACTTGCTGACGTTCCTACTTGCTGGCGTTCCTACTTGCTGACGTTACTACCTGCTGACGTTCCTACCTGCTGACGTTACTACCTGCTGACGTTCCTACCTGCTGACGTTACTACCTGCTGACGTTCCTACTTGCTGGCGTTCCTACTTGCTGACGTTCCTACTTGCTGGCGTTCCTACTTGCTGGCGTTCCTACTTGCTGACGTTCCTACTTGCTGACGTTCCTACTTGCTGGCGTTCCTACTTGCTGACGTTCCTACTTGCTGACGTTCCTACTTGCTGGCGTTCCTACTTGCTGGCGTTCCTACTTGCTGGCGTTCCTACTTGCTGGCGTTCCTACTTGCTGACGTTACTACCTGCTGACGTTCCTACTTGCTGGCGTTCCTACTTGCTGACGTTCCTACTTGCTGACGTTCCTACTTGCTGGCGTTCCTACTTGCTGACGTTACTACCTGCTGACGTTCCTACTTGCTGGCGTTCCTACTTGCTGACGTTCCTACTTGCTGACGTTCCTACTTGCTGGCGTTCCTACTTGCTGACGTTACTACCTGCTGACGTTCCTACTTGCTGGCGTTCCTACTTGCTGACGTTCCTACTTGCTGACGTTCCTACTTGCTGGCGTTCCTACTTGCTGACGTTACTACCTGCTGACGTTCCTACCTGCTGACGTTACTACCTGCTGACGTTCCTACCTGCTGACGTTACTACCTGCTGACGTTCCTACTTGCTGGCGTTCCTACTTGCTGACGTTCCTACTTGCTGGCGTTCCTACTTGCTGGCGTTCCTACTTGCTGACGTTCCTACTTGCTGACGTTCCTACTTGCTGGCGTTCCTACTTGCTGACGTTCCTACTTGCTGACGTTCCTACTTGCTGGCGTTCCTACTTGCTGGCGTTCCTACTTGCTGGCGTTCCTACTTGCTGGCGTTCCTACTTGCTGGCGTTCCTACTTGCTGACGTTCCTACTTGCTGGCGTTCCTACTTGCTGGCGTTCCTACTTGCTGGCGTTCCTACTTGCTGGCGTTCCTACTTGCTGGCGTTCCTACTTGCTGACGTTCCTACTTGCTGGCGTTCCTACTTGCTGGCGTTCCTACTTGCTGACGTTCCTACTTGCTGGCGTTCCTACTTGCTGGCGTTCCTACTTACTGGCGTTCCTACTTGCTGGCGTTCCTACTTGCTGACGTTCCTACTTGCTGGCGTTCCTACTTGCTGGCGTTCCTACTTGCTGACGTTCCTACTTGCTGGCGTTCCTACTTGCTGGCGTTCCTACTTGCTGACGTTCCTACTTGCTGGCGTTCCTACTTGCTGGCGTTCCTACTTGCTGACGTTCCTACTTGCTGGCGTTCCTACTTGCTGGCGTTCCTACTTGCTGACGTTCCTACTTGCTGGCGTTCCTACTTGCTGGCGTTCCTACTTGCTGGCGTTCCTACTTGCTGACGTTCCTACTTGCTGACGTTCCTACTTGCTGACGTTCCTACTTGCTGGCGTTCCTACTTGCTGACGTTCCTACTTGCTGGCGTTCCTACTTGCTGGCGTTCCTACTTGCTGACGTTCCTACTTGCTGGCGTTCCTACTTGCTGGCGTTCCTACTTGCTGGCGTTCCTACTTGCTGGCGTTCCTACTTGCTGACGTTCCTACTTGCTGGCGTTCCTACTTGCTGGCGTTCCTACTTGCTGACGTTCCTACTTGCTGGCGTTCCTACTTGCTGGCGTTCCTACTTGCTGACGTTCCTACTTGCTGGCGTTCCTACTTGCTGACGTTCCTACTTGCTGGCGTTCCTACTTGCTGGCGTTCCTACTTGCTGACGTTCCTACTTGCTGGCGTTCCTACTTGCTGGCGTTCCTACTTGCTGACGTTCCTACTTGCTGGCGTTCCTACTTGCTGGCGTTCCTACTTGCTGACGTTCCTACTTGCTGACGTTCCTACTTGCTGACGTTCCTACTTGCTGGCGTTCCTACTTGCTGGCGTTCCTACTTGCTGACGTTCCTACTTGCTGGCGTTCCTACTTGCTGACGTTCCTACTTGCTGGCGTTCCTACTTGCTGGCGTTCCTACTTGCTGGCGTTCCTACTTGCTGGCGTTCCTACTTGCTGACGTTCCTACTTGCTGGCGTTCCTACTTGCTGGCGTTCCTACTTGCTGACGTTCCTACTTGCTGGCGTTCCTACTTGCTGGCGTTCCTACTTGCTGACGTTCCTACTTGCTGGCGTTCCTACTTGCTGGCGTTCCTACTTGCTGACGTTCCTACTTGCTGGCGTTCCTACTTGCTGGCGTTCCTACTTGCTGGCGTTCCTACTTGCTGGCGCTCCTACTTGCTGGCGTTCCTACTTGCTGGCGTTCCTACTTGCTGGCGCTCCTACTTGCTGGCGTTCCTACTTGCTGGCGTTCCTACCTGCTGGCGTTACTACCTGCTGGCGTTCCTACCTGCTGGCGTTACTACCTGCTGGCGTTCCTACCTGCTGGCGTTCCTACCTGCTGGCGTTCCTACCTGCTGGCGTTCCTACCTGCTGGCGTTACTACCTGCTGGCGTTCCTACCTGCTGGCGTTACTACCTGCTGGCGTTACTACCTGCTGGCGTTCCTACCTGCTGGCGTTCCTACCTGCTGGCGTTACTACCTGCTGGCGTTACTACCTGCTGACGTTACTACCTGCTGGCGCTCCTACCTGCTGGCGCTCCTACCTGCTGGCGCTCCTACCTGCTGGCGCTCCTACCTGCTGGCGCTCCTACCTGCTGGCGCTCCTACCTGCTGGCGCTCCTACCTGCTGGCGTTCCTACCTGCTGGCGTTACTACCTGCTGGCGTTACTACCTGCTGACGTTACTACCTGCTGGCGCTCCTACCTGCTGGCGCTCCTACCTGCTGGCGCTCCTACCTGCTGGCGCTCCTACCTGCTGGCGCTCCTACCTGCTGGCGCTCCTACCTGCTGGCGTTCCTACCTGCTGGCGTTACTACCTGCTGGCGTTACTACCTGCTGACGTTACTACCTGCTGGCGCTCCTACCTGCTGGCGCTCCTACCTGCTGGCGCTCCTACCTGCTGGCGCTCCTACCTGCTGGCGCTCCTACCTGCTGGCGTTCCTACCTGCTGGCGTTACTACCTGCTGGCGTTACTACCTGCTGACGTTACTACCTGCTGGCGCTCCTACCTGCTGGCGCTCCTACCTGCTGGCGCTCCTACCTGCTGGCGCTCCTACCTGCTGGCGCTCCTACCTGCTGGCGCTCCTACCTGCTGGCGCTCCTACCTGCTGGCGTTCCTACCTGCTGGCGTTACTACCTGCTGGCGTTACTACCTGCTGACGTTACTACCTGCTGGCGCTCCTACCTGCTGGCGCTCCTATCTGCTGGCGCTCCTACCTGCTGGCGCTCCTACCTGCTGGCGCTCCTACCTGCTGGCGTTCCTACCTGCTGGCGTTACTACCTGCTGGCGTTCCTACCTGCTGGCGTTACTACCTGCTGGCGTTCCTACCTGCTGGCGTTACTACCTGCTGGCGTTACTACCTGCTGGCGCTCCTACCTGCTGGCGCTCCTACCTGCTGGCGTTCCTACCTGCTGGCGTTACTACCTGCTGGCGTTCCTACCTGCTGGCGTTACTACCTGCTGGCGTTCCTACCTGCTGGCGTTACTACCTGCTGGCGTTACTACCTGCTGGCGTTCCTACCTGCTGGCGTTCCTACCTGCTGGCGTTCCTACCTGCTGGCGTTACTACCTGCTGGCGTTACTACCTGCTGGCGTTCCTACCTGCTGGCGTTACTACCTGCTGGCGTTCCTACCTGCTGGCGTTCCTACCTGCTGGCGTTACTACCTGCTGGCGTTACTACCTGCTGGCGTTCCTACCTGCTGGCGTTACTACCTGTTGGCGTTACTACCTGCTGACGTTACTACCTGCTGGCGTTCCTACCTGCTGGCGTTCCTACCTGCTGGCGTTACTACCTGCTGGCGTTCCTACCTGCTGGCGTTCCTACCTGCTGGCGTTACTACCTGCTGGCGTTACTACCTGCTGGCGCTCCTACCTGCTGCTCCTACCCCCCAAAACAGTTGTCTAACTCCCTCTGTTCACCCAGTAGTCGACAGAGCAAAGTGAACAGCGGCAGCTGGTAAAAGAAAACGTCGCCATCCGTTTTTGTTTTGCCTGATAATTGAACTCGGGTCCTCCGGGTGTGAGCTGAGGACTTAGACCACTGTGCTACGAGAGCCATGTTAGTAAGTTACATTGCTAAAACTCGAAATTATATATATATATATATATATATATATATATATATATATATATATATATATATATGTCGTACCTAGTAGCCAGAACGCACTTCTCAGCCTACTATGCAAGGCCCAATTTGCCTAGTAAGCCAAGTTTTCATGAATTAATGGTTTTTCGACTACCTAACCTACCTAACCTAACCTAACTTTTTCGGCTACCTAACCTAACCTAACCTATAAAGATAGGTTAGGTTAGGTTAGGTAGGGTTGGTTAGGTTCGGTCATATATCTACGTTAATTTTAACTCCAATAAATTTTTTTTTACCTCATACATAATGAAATGGATAGCTTTATCATTTCATAAGAAAAAAATTAGAGAAAATATATTAATTCAGGAAAACTTGGCTTATTAGGCAAATCGGGCCTTGCATAGTAGGCCGAAAAGTGCGTTCTGGCTACTAGGTACGACATATATATATATATATATATATATATATATATATATATATATATATATATATATATATATATATATATATATATATATATATATATATATATATATATATACACGAATCAGAGTAGGCCCACTGCGTATCGAACAATAATAAGCCTAAATCACCGTGCCGTGACTGGAACAATATTTTACGTCCAGGCCAACGTCAAGTCCAACCACATCTGACTGGTGGCAGGAATACACACGTTTCGTCTAATGTTTAAAGTCCTTTTATAACATCGTCCTGAATTATAAAGTCATCGTGCTAAAGTTGACATCGTACATGCAATAAAGTTTATTTACCAAACTAAACTGAATGTTTAAGATAACCAAAGAGTCCAGGCCTGCCTAGATGTGAGTCAGACGAGGCTGTAGGATGCATGTACTACCAGAGACTTGTCAAGAGAGCGTGAAGTCTCTTGGCAACCAGCGTGACACAGCAGCGTGACATAGCAGCGTGTCACACCACCTCGACACAGCAGCGTGACACAACAGCCCGACACAGCAGCGTGACACAACAGCCCGACACAGCAGCGTGACACAGCAGCCCGACACACACACACAGCAGCCACATTCCACGGTTACTGACGAGCCCAAAAAATGACCGAGCGGTAATTGAATTTGAGACACATGATGCCTCAGACCTTCCGTTATCTCCAGCCCTCTTCCGGCCTGGCCTGGGACACCTGGAAGAAAAAGTGTTCGCTCCGGGATGAGCTCTTAACTCGATAATGTCGTGGGAACCTCATTAGGATAATTGTTGATTAGGGGAGGAAGGTGATATTAAGACACATACACCGGCCATTTGAGGCACCTCTGTGGCACCTCTGAGGCACATCTGAGGCACCTCTGTGGCACTTCAAGCATCAGCAGCAACCGCTGCCTCTCGGCAACTCTGTTGGGTATTTAGGTCAGCGTCTTCTCTGGCACATTCGTCCCTGTTTATGGTTAGTTTTCGAGTTCCACTTTAGTACCATCATTCAGCTTTGGCCCATCACCTCAAGCGCCAGGTCTCGGGCCATCATCTCCAGCGAGATTATATATATTATATATATTATATATATATATATATATATATATATATATATATATATATATATATATATATATATATATATATATATACTTTAATTTTATTCTGTTTATTTTTATGACACCTGTTGGTCTTATAGTGACCTTATGCAGAATTAATTGCTCTAAAATCTACACAGGAAATACAATACACCGAAACCCAAATTGTATACATCTGATTTTTGTGTGCGTGACACAACCAGCCCTAGGGGATAACTATACACACACACACACACACACACACACCTGTAATGTATACAAAAATACTAATTTATAGTGTATTAATACGTGAGGAATGACGGGCCCGTACCACCTCTTGGGGTGGCTTAATCTTCATCAGTCATCACAAACATTAGGAAATGTATATGTTTATCTCTCAGAATGTTTGGTAATATGTTTATTGTTTGTTGAGCTACCTCATCCCTTTGTGTGTATTTTACCTCAATAAACTTATTTCAATTTCAATCACAAACAATAACCCTATTAACGAACATTCTGAGCAATAAACATATACATTTCTTCCTTTACACAAGACCGCTACCGATTAACCACTTCCGTTAATCAGTACCGATAAGCACCTGGATTGCTTCTCAAGTCAAAAAGGGTAAAAAAAAAACATGCAATGTCGAACAAATTCATTTCTAACTTCGATAAAACCCAGTTCGCATCCCGGCTCAGGAAGTCACGTGGTGAGAATCTCCCGTATATCAGCGTCACGGTGTGAAAGTTTGCCACTGGCTCGTGAGGTCAAGAACCCTACACCTTTTTGCAGACCAGACAGTATTGAGTTCGACTTCTATCCAGTACAGATACATTTAAGATGCACGTTCACCTATTAATAAACTTCAATTACGCTCACCTGGTGTGATTTTTTTCTTTCTTAATACAAAGAGGAAGAGAAGAGGGAGACGCTGCGAAAGGTGGCAGAGAGAAGGGAGAGGTGGCAAAGAGAAAGGGAGGGGGTGGCAGAGAGAAGGGAGGGGGTGGCAGAGAGAAGGGAGAGGGTGGCAGAGAGAGAGGGGAGGGAAGGGGGGTGCAGAGAATCAGTAAGAAGGAACTCACATTCTGGTATCCGGGAGTAATTTAAATAATTTCTCGCCTGGTTGGTGTCAGTCGTGCAGGTGAACAGACCAGTCCGCCAATTAACCAATGGCCGGCTGGCCAGGCAAGACAGCTTGGCAAAAATGTCCCTGGAGTGAGCTTAAAATATACTTGAAGACGAGACATTTTCACGATAACAGAAGCGACAATTAACATCATAATACATGCCAGCCAGTAACTTTTACACTGAACCTCAGGCGTTTAATGCTACTCTAAATCTTGATCATTCAGGAGCGCCAATAGAAGATACTTTTAACATCATGTGGAACACCGCGATGCTCAACTTTAAGTACGCTCTGCACTACTTTACAAGTGCCGCACTACTTTACAAGTGCCGCACTCTCACGTTACTCCACTAGGCCGTGACCACGCGTCTTAAGTGGCTAAGAATTCGGAATAATTTGCATAATTTTCACGGTGCTTGGTGCCTGCCTGTGTGTGTGTGTGTGTGTGTGTGTGTGTGTGTGTGTGTGTGTGTGTGTGTGTGTGTGTGTTGCATTACAGCGTGGCAGGCGGCGTGTAGGTGTGTGTGGTAGGAGTGAACCTCAACACCTGCTGCAAGGTAACCTAACTGCTACCGCCTGGGGGGGGGGGGGTGTACTCACCTAGATGTGCTTGTACAGTTGAACTCTGCTACTTGTCCCCCACCATTCGATCGTTCTTATAACTAATGCAATGACTAGCATATATTTACACACACACACAATTTGGCAAAAATTAAGAGTTTGATTAAAATTGATTTTGAATCAAAATCTTGTATACTTATTGACAATTATAATAACGAAGAGATTCTGACGTGACTGTGAATCGGCTGTCTAGTTTTCCATGTAACTCGTTCTGCATTTTGTAGTTCTGCATTTTGTAATCTTTCAACAATCCTTGTCTCCGTGTTCCATTCTCCTTGGAATCTCTAATATTAGCATTTCCCTGCCCACACTGTTCCGCAGAACCTAATGAGCTATGGTTGTCATATAGGCCTAAGGCGTCCTCATGGCCTCTCCTGGTAAAATTAACATGTGCCGTATTACACAAATAATACAAAATCTATATTTTGTAATCATGTAATCTCTGGCTATCTCGGTCGAGTGTACCGACATCTCAGTGATCAGTTTGAGTTCAAATACGTTTGCAGACGAGGAGTCACAATAACTTGGCTGAAATATGTTGACCAATCCACACACTGAAAAGTGAAGGGACGACGACGTTTCGGTCCGTCCTGGACCATTCCCAAGTCGATTGCGAATGGTCCAGGACGGACCAAAACGTCGTCGTCCCTTAACTTTCTAGTGTGTGGTTTGGTCAAGTACGTTTATCGAGACTACAAAATACATCTCAAAGGGATAGAGTAGCTTAGGCTACCAGCACACACAAGGAAATGTATGTTTATCTCTCATAATGTTTGGTAATATGTTTATTGTTTGTGATGTGTGTATGTATGTATTAACACGATGTACTGAACGGGGTGAGAATAGCTTGAGCTACCTCATCCCTTTGTGTGTATTTTACCTCAATAAACTTATTTCAATTTCAATTTCAGCACACACACACAAAAGCACCCATGTAGGTCTATACTTTCCAACTCTACCATCTCGCCTACCTAACTGCATGCGCATGTTCTAATCAAGGATGCTACTACATATATTTTTTAATACAATTTAGATATCTTTTTTCTATTAATGGGATGAGAGTTATCATCACCAAAGTCCATGTGCTCACCTAGTTGTAATTGTGAGGGGTGAGTTTTGGCTCGTGTGTTATGTGCTTGAAGACTTAGCTGGTATGTGAGTGCGTGGTTTTTAGAAGACTTTACTGCACAGGTAATTTTCATGTCTATTTTGATACGGCCTACAAAAGGTGCCACCGCGTTTGTGTGTGTGTGTGTGTGTGTGTGTGTGTGTGTGTGTGTGTGTGTGTGTGTGTGTGTGTGTGTGTGTGTGTGTGTGTATGTGTATGTGTGAGTGAGTGAGTGAGTGAGTGAGTGAGTGAGTGAGTGAGTGAGTGAGTGAGTGAGTGAGTGAGTGAGTGTGTGTTTATTGATGACGCGAGGCTTTGCGTGTTCCTGTCGACGACACGAATTTGAAATTCGTGTTCCTGTCTGTCTGATAAAATAGGAACATTCGTAGTGATGTAGAAGTATGACGTAACTGTAGTGGGGGTGGCGATCCAGTGAGTCACCGACTACTGGGAGAGGGTGGGGAGGGGGGGGGGGGGGGGAGACGGGGAGGGGTGCGGTAGGGGGTGTGGTGGGAAGGGGGGGGTGGACGCCATGATGGCACCGTTATTTTGAGCTGCACCTGGCGTGTTGCTTGCGCCCCCCCCCCATCCCCCCTCCTCCACCCCCTCCATACACACGCACATGCACGCACGCACACTAAAGCAGAGTTCCACGACAAACTGAAGACAGGAGGCTAAAACAGAGAAGCAAGGGTAGACTGCTCGTTCTAGATATCCAAAACGTTTCCGACACAGTTCCGCATACAAGACCGCTACACAGCTTGAGAAACAGTCAGTCCCCACCTCACGTAACACACACACCTGAGAGATACACAAGTTCCCACCCAAAAAAAGATGGAAAACATTTAAAAATACTTAACAGTATATAGGTGACATGATCACGACATAGAGAATATCCGGCGAATTGAATCCCTGACAGCCACATACAGCACACGTCACATTGCATGACTCCAGGCTAAATTTCCCAGTCCATATAAACGAGGGTCAACCTAAACCACTGAAAAAGCTCAGTCATGACGTCATGTCGATGCCTCCAATAGCAGGAAGCCTCTCTCATGACGTCAGAAACTTAGACCAATGGGAGCAGCAGACCTCTGAGGTGTATGGTCTCATGACGTCACCACGGACCAGCAGGTCACACAAGGCGTTACATACCCGCGTCACCAGCCACAGGTACACACGTATTTTATACACCGAAAATCAGCACCAAAGTGTACAAAATCAGCAACGAAATGTATAAAAATGTCTTCGTTATTTTTGCATTTCACAATCTCGTACACTAAGTCCTGTAACTTGTATTATCCATCCTAGTGTCTCCAGTACATCAATATTATCCATGGTGCTATATCCAGCACATCAATATTATCCATGGTGCTATATCCGGCACATCAATATTATCCATGGTGCTATATCCGGCACATCAATATTATCCATAGTGCTATATCCAGCACATCAATATTATCCATGGTGCTATATCCAGCACATCAATATTATCCATGGTGCTATATCCGGCACATCAGTATTAATCATATCTGTGATCTGTGACTAACGCCGGCGTGTGACGCTGCTCAATGCCTCCCACAGCACGCAGCCACGCCACTCGTGGCTACACGCGATCGATTACTCAAGTCTATTTGGGACGGACGGATACGGACAGGTCGATAGGCGCCTCTCCTGACCCCGCACCTGTCAAGAGTGGAGACAGGAAGTAGAAGCAGGTGTGGGTGTTGTGGTTCAACAAGTTGTGGAAGGCGGAGGGGGGGGGAGGAGGGGGGGGGAGGCAGGGGGAGGTAGGGAGACTGGGGGGAGGGGGTGAGGCAGGTGGGAGGGAGAGGGAAGCTTGGGGAGTAAGGGGAAGGTAAAGGAGGAGGAGAAGAGGAAGAAATATAGGGAGAGCGAAAGAGGGGAATCGGGTCAAATGGAGGATTGAAACCCAATGGAAATTCTCATGACGTTAACAAACGCCCTTTTTTTCAAATACAACAAACACCATTGTAATTAACGCACACGTCTTACCTCAAACTATAACAAACCGCACCATTAGGGATAAGCTTTCATAGTCTCAGACCACCGTCTTAAAGTCCGCGTAGTCCATATTCTCCACCGGGGAAATATGTTAACCTTTGCGGCAAGTAAATGTTAACATATTCGTGGGGCACAATGATTTGCGGCAGGAGGGTGAGAGCCCATCTACTTGGCCAGCTCGCTAGAGCAACGGCCTCGCGTCCTGTAGGTCGGCGTTCGATCCCCGTGAGTCCAAGTCGTTGGGCACCATTCCTCATAGCCCAGGTCCTTGCCCTCATATCCCTTCCCAGTTGCTAGTCATACTGGCTTAGTGCTCTCTCCTGTTCAACTTGGGCTGGACGGTAGAGCGACGGTCTCGCTTCATGCAGGTCGGCGTTCAATCCCCGACCGGCCAAATGGTTGGGCACCATTCCTTCCCCCCATCCCATCCCAAAACCTTATCCTGACCCCTTCCCAGTGCTATATAGTCGTAATGGCTTGGCATTGTCCCCTGATAACTCCCTCTCTCCTGTTCATTACCTCAGCTTGGGACGGGAGAGTGTGTCTGAGCAGCATACGTGTGGCTACACATGCCAGGCTCTACACCACTTGTGGGTGTAGCCAGGTGTTCATTACCAGTGTAGGGTGTTGTACGCCTGGTGAGGATGGCACTCCAGAGGCACTCACGCCCGTGGCACCGTGCCCGGGTAAACTCAACCCTCCGTACCAAACAAACATTAAATGAATCTAAGGCATTTAGGAAAATATACTCGAACTTCAACTTTAAATATTGGCAGAAGTAAAATGTCAAACCCTTACACGACCTCCTCCCCTCCCTACCTATTTCCTCCCTCTCTCTACCCCCCCTCCCCCTTAGCTACCCTACCCTTCCCCTTCCTCCATTCACCCTTAAAAAGTCGCTCAATAACTTGCATTACAGTGCACTCTTCACCGTAGAAGCCACAGTTGCCTCTAGTCGCCCCACATACACACACACACACACACACACACACACACACACACACACACACACACACACACACACACACACACACACACACACACACACACACACACACACGAGGGGACGCGTACAATCTTTACAATCTCTTTTACATTATCTTTACAATCTTTTAATTGTGTTCGAGCTTAACGCTCATCATTTTTAGCCTTAAGACGAAGCTCATTCTTGTAGCAATGGAATTAACTACATTTTTAAGAACTGTTCCACCGAATATAATATTACCATGAACGTTATACTCTGCCAATGTTATTATTGTAATTACTGGTGATGTTACTTTGTTTAATAATTGTCGTAATTATCACTATATAATTATATAGTGTTGTTGTGGCAACACCTGGTCACGTCTTGTACCTGTTATGGCAACACCTGGTCTCGTCCTGTACCTGTTGTGGCAACACCTGGTCTCGTCCTGTACCTGTTGTGGCAACACCTGGTCTCGTCCTGTACCTGTTGTGGCAACAGCTGGTCACGTCTTGTACCTGTTGTGGCAACACCTGGTCACGTCTTGTACCTGTTATGGCAACACCTGGTCTCGTCCTGTACCTGTTGTGGCAACACCTGGTCTCGTCCTGTACCTGTTGTGGCAACACCTGGTCTCGTCCTGTACCTGTTGTGGCAACAGCTGGTCACGTCTTGTACCTGTTGTGGCAACACCTGGTCACGTCTTGTACCTGTTATGGCAACACCTGGTCTCGTCCTGTACCTGTTATAGCAACACCTGGTCTCGTCCTGTATCTGTTGTGGCAACACCTGGTCACGTCTTGTACCTGTTATGGCAACACCTGGTCTCGTCCTGTACCTGTTATGGTAACACCTGGTCTCGTCCTGTATCTGTTGTGGCAACACCTGGTCTCGTCCTGTACCTGTTATGGCAACACTTGGTCTCGTCCTGTACCAGTTATGGCAACACCTGGTCTCGTCCTGTATCTGTTGTGGCAACACCTGGTTTCGTCCTGTACCTGTTATGGCAACACCTGGTCTCGTTCTGTACCTGTTATGGCAACACCTGGTCTCGTCCTGTACCTGTTATGGCAACACCTGGTCTCGTCCTGTACCTGTTATGGCAACACCTGGTCTCGTCCTGTACATGTTATGGCAACACCTGGTCTCGTCCTGTACCTGTTATGGCAACACCTGGTCTCGTCCTGTATCTGTTGTGGCAACACCTGGTCTCGTCCTGTACCTGTTATGGCAACACCTGGTCTCGTCCTGTACCTGTTGTGGCAACACCTGGTCTCGTCCTGGACCTGTTGTGGCAACACCTGGTCTCGTCCTGGACCTGTTGTGGCAACACCTGGTCTCGTCCTGGACCTGTTGTGGCAACACCTGGTCACGTCCTGGACCTGTTGTGGCAACACCTGGTCTCGTCCTGGACCTGTTATGGCAACACCTGGTCACGTCCTGGACCTGTTGTAGCAACACCTGGTCACGTCCTGGACCTGTTGTGGCAACACCTGGTCACGTCCTGGACCTGTTGTGGCAACACCTGGTCACGTCCTGGACCTGTTGTGGCAACACCTGGTCACTTCCTGGACCTGTTGTGGCAACACCTGGTCACTTCCTGTACCTGTTGTGGCAACACCTGGTCACGTCCTGGACCTGTTGTGGCAACACCTGGTCACGTCCTGGACCTGTTGTGGCAACACCTGGTCTCGTCCTGGACCTGTTGTGGCAACACCTGGTCTCGTCCTGGACCTGTTGTGGCAACACCTGGTCTCGTCCTGAACCTGTTGTGGCAACACCTGGTCACGTCCTGGACCTGTTGTGGCAACACCTGGTCACGTCCTGGACCTGTTGTGGCAACACCTGGTCACGTCCTGGACCTGTTGTGGCAACACCTGGTCACGTCCTGGACCTGTTGTGGCAACACCTGGTCTCGTCCTGGACCTGTTGTGGCAACACCTGGTCTCGTCCTGAACCTGTTGTGGCAACACCTGGTCACGTCCTGGACCTGTTGTGGCAACACCTGGTCACGTCCTGGACCTGTTGTGGCAACACCTGGTCACGTCCTGGACCTGTTGTGGCAACACCTGGTCTGGAAAGTATCTACGCAGGTGGGACACCCGCCAGACCCTCGTCGTTGGGAGACGTCTTCCAGGACTCAGGAGTGATTTCCCGCGGGAGGGCGGGACCCGTCGCCGCCCCCCGCGCCAGCAACGACCCGTGGAAATGCATTATGGAACATGACAAGAGGACGACGGCGGAGGAGGAATGGATAAGATGAACTGAGCCTTAACCTTCATTCCTTCCTACCTTCCTTCCTCCTCGTCCCATTCCAAATCCTTATCCTGACGTCTTCCAAGTGCTATATAGTCGTAATGGCTTGGCGCTTTCCCCCTGATAGTTCCTTCCCTCCCTCCCTCCATCGCGTGCGCGCGCGCGCGTGTGTGTGTGTGTGTGTGTGTGTGTGTGTGTGTGTGTGTGTGTGTGTGTGTGTGTGTGTGTGTGTGTGTGTGTGTGTGTGTGTGTGTGTGTATACTCACCTAGTTGTGCTTGCTGGGGTTGAGCTCTGACTCTTTGGGCCCGCCTCTCCACTGTCTATTTTTGTAATCCCTCCCCCCCCCAACCTTCAGAAACTTCAGCGTGGAGTCCTAGTCATACACAAAACGAAGTTAGAAAAGGTTCAAAGGAATGCCACTAGGCTAGTCCCCGAACTGAGGGATACCTGGTTGATACGGGTATGAGCTACGAGGAAAGACTGCTGGAATTAAACCTCACGACACTGGAAGACAGAAGAGTTAGGGTAGTCTTGATCACGACCTATAAAATTCTCACAGGGAATTGATAGGGTAGATAAAGGTAGACTGTTTAACACGGGTGGTACGCGAACAAGGGGACACAGGTGTAAACTGACTACCCAAATGAGCCACAGGGACGTTAAAAAAAACGTTTTCAGTGTCAGAGTAGTTAACAAGTGGAATGCATTAGGCAGTGATGTGGTGGAGGCTGACTCCATACACAGTTTCAAATGTAGATATGATAGAGCCCAGTAGGCTCAGGATTCTGTACACCAGTTGATTGACAGTTGAGAGGCGGGACCAAAGAGCCAGACCTCAACCCCCGCAAGCAAAACTAGGTGAGTACACACGGCAGGAAATACAGAATAGTCCGGTGAAGAGTAGAGGTGCGACAGACACAATCAGAACACACTGTATTAACAACAGAGGTCCACGGTTCTTCAATGTTTGACCTACGTGAGAAATATTGCCGGAACGAAAGTGGATGTGTTCAAGAAACATTTAGACAAGTTCCAGACAATCCGAGTTGTGGTTAGATACGTGAGCCTGCGGCCGGCTCCAAGCAACAGCCTGTTAGAACAACTCCAAGAACCCACTTCACGTACGAGCTAATCATTTCCTCATAAAACAACTATCACTTTAATCAAGGAGATCAACGAGGCAGACAAGCCTGGCAGCCAAGCAAGCATGAAGACACACGTATACTCGCTGGCACGAACTTCTTCAGTGTGAAAGCAGCAGAGAAATGGGAGAATCTTGTGAGGAGTAGTAAGAGCTGCACACTCCACACGGGGGTTCGAAGGCAAGGTACAACAAGAACTGAAGGGTGGTAGAACAATCACCAGTCGAACGGTGTTCGACTGGTGATTGTTCTTGGCGGGACCCAAGAAATATGCTCAACACCCACAAAGATAGATGAAAAGATGTACCTGCTTGATGGGGTTCTGGGAGTTCTTCTACTCCCCAAGCCCGGCCCGAGGCCAGACTTGACTAGTGAGAGTTTGGTCCACCAGGCTGTTGCTTGGAGCTGTTAGCGGGGTAATATTATGCAATAATAAATTGCGATAGATTGCAGGAAACCACCGATACAAAAAATACATAAAACGAGCCTGGTGGACCAAGCTCTCACAAGTCAAGCCTGGCCCCGGGCCGCTCCAAGCAACAGCCTGGTGGACCAAACTCTCACAAGTCAAGCCTGGCCCCGGGCCGCTCCAAGCAACAGCCTGGTGGACCAAACTCTCACAAGTCAAGCCTGGCCCCGGGCCGCTCCAAGCAACAGCCTGGTGGACCAAACTCTCACAAGTCAAGCCTGGCCCCGAGTCGGGCGTGGGGAGTAGAAGTCCTCCCAGAACCCCATCCAGCAGAAGATGCCACCAGGACCTCTGGACGCCCGGGTTCCAAAATAAGAGTGTAAGGGAGCGCTGAGGAGGAAGCAGCGTGAACAAAGATCTCTGGAAACTTCAAGCACTACGTCACGCTAAATTAAGGCGGGGCACCTGGAACCTTGTTCTCACAACCGCCGGCAATGCCCAATTGCTTCCACCAATTGGTGCGAGAGGCAGAGGTGCCGTACACACAGGTGAGAGAGGCAGTGTTGCCGTACACACAGGTGAGAGAGGCAGTGTTGCCGTACACACAGGTGAGAGGGGCAGTGTTGCCGTACACACAGGTGAGAGGCAGTGTTACCGTACACACAGGTGAGAGGGGCAGTGTTGCCGTACACACAGGTGAGAGGCAGTGTTGCCGTACACACAGGTGAGAGGCAGTGTTGCCGTACACACAGGTGAGAGGCAGTGTTGCCATACACACAGGTGAGAGAGGCAGTGTTGCCATACACAGGTGAGAGAGACAGTGTTGCCATACACACAGGTGAGAGGGGCAGAGTTGCCGTACACACAAGTGAGAGAGGCAGAGTTGCCGTACACACAGGTGAGAGAGGCAGAGGTGCCGTACACACAGGTGAGAGGGGCAGTGTTGCCGTACACACAGGTGAGAGGCAGTGTTGCCATACACACAGGTGAGAGAGACAGTGTTGCCATACACACAGGTGAGAGGGGCAGAGTTGCCGTACACACAGGTGAGAGAGGCAGTGTTGCCGTACACACAGGTGAGAGAGGCAGAGGTGCCGTACACACAGGTGAGAGGGGCAGTGTTGCCGTACACACAGGTGAGAGAGGCAGTGTTGCCGTACACACAGGTGAGAGAGGCAGTGTTGCCGTACACACAGGTGAGAGAGGCAGTGTTGCCGTACACACAGGTGAGAGGGGCAGTGTTGCCGTACACACAGGTGAGAGGCAGTGTTGCCGTACACACAGATGAGAGGCAGTGTTGCCGTACACACAGGTGAGAGAGGCAGTGTTGCCGTACACACAGGTGAGAGAGGCAGTGTTGCCGTACACATAGGTGAGAGGGGCAGTGTTGCCGTACACACAGATGAGAGGCAGTGTTGCCGTACACACAGGTGAGAGGCAGTGTTGCCGTACACACAGGTGAGAGAGGCAGTGTTGCCTACGTGACAAGAAAACATCCCAAGAGTTTTCAGGGAAGTCAGGAGTTTTTTCCATTAATTAAAAAGTGCGGGAAGCCACTAATTAAGCGTCCAATATTGACTGACAAAGTTAACTAGCAAGTGTCTTGAGAGATTACTGGCGTCTTAAAACGGATTACTAGAATCTTAGAGATTACGTATTTCTTCCATTAGTAGTGTTATCTCGTATTACTCGATAATACTTTCTGTAAACATTCCGGTCCACGTCTCTGTAATTAAGGAAGCAGACCCCACCTGTGCTGCTACCTACACTGACACACCTCTCTGGTCATCAACCCTTGTAGGTAATCCCTCGGCCGCATCTGTACCTCTAGGGGGGGGGGGGTAAGGAGTTACGACATACATGCAAGAACTTCAGTTCAGCGTACACCTGCTGTTGTGAATACACACCCCCAGCTGAGCATACATGTGACTCTCACACAATCTTTCCCAGTGTACTCCGACGTCCTCTTTTTAATCTTTACTCCATTTCTACGTCCCTTTCAAGTTTGTTTGAATCTCTCATTATCAGTAAGCAGGATTATCGTCTCTTATGCATTACACAGAGCTTGGTCCAACAGGCTGTTGCTTGGAGCGCGCCCGCATATGTGGTATGCGGTCTTGTGGTATATATACATATACGTGGTATAACTCTCCGTGATATAGATATCTGTCAAGTTAACACACTAAAACACGTCCTTGGCACAATAATGAAGATGAATGAACATATCCAAATAATAACCACCATCTTGGCCAACACTGTCCACTCTTAACTTTCGGTATTGACGAATCCTTCTTCAGATCCTTAGGCACTCTTGTCCACATTCCTGTTAATCTAGATGGATGCAGGTGTGGTAATCACCACTAGTGAATATAACAGACAATAAAATCTCTCTCACCTTCATCCACCGCGTTAGCCATACAGGCATAGATCAAACAACCAAATGAAAAGTGGATCATGGTGGATAAAGTCTGGATTCATTTATTATTGTGGTGGATTTAACTCGCTGGTGTTGATCGGATATGGCTTGTTTCATCGCGTTTGACTCGCCATCAGATGCTCCCGTCTCCCAGCAAGAATATACAATACTCTCCCTGGTCGATACCTGGTTGATGGGGTTCTGGGAGTTCTTCTACTCCCCAAGCCCAGCCCGAGGCCAGGCTTGACTTGTGAGAGTTTGGTCCACCAGGCTGTTGCTTGGAGCGGCCCGCAGGCCCACATACCCACCACAGCCCGGTTGGTCCGGCACTCCTTGGAGGAATAAATCTAGTTTCCTCTTGAAGATGTCCACGGTTGTTCCGGCAATATTTCTTATGCATGCTGGGAAGGTGTTGAACAACCGTGGACCTCTGATGTTTGAGGTTTGATATCATAGATCGCCCTATCTAGGGTCATCTTCAAAACCCCTTTTGGTCACTGCTGCTGTGCTCCGTCACTTGCGTGTGGGGTCAAATACTGGTGTCTACGTGAACAAGATCTCTCGTAGGCTCCCACGGACACATTCTTGGGCTTCAGGACGTTGCTCCTGGATCACGATGTAGAGGCTGGCACCACACTTGCCCCCCTTTCTTTCTTCCACGGCTCTTCTCGGTCACTATTTCCCGGCCGTTCCTCGCCCATGACAGCAGAACTTTCACTGCAAAACTTCGAGGGCGGCGGAAGCCTGTTCCCTCCTTGACCCTCCCCAAGCAAGTGAGTCTCTGTAGCCAATCCGTGACTCCCAACCCACTCACGTCACGGTCCTGCTTCTCTTCTATTGGCTAATGATGACATCATCCGTCACGGTCCTGCTTCCCTTCTATTGGCTAATGATGATATCATGCATCTCTCTCTTCTCCTCCAGATCGTCTTCCGCAGTCGCCATTTTTGTTTAACTCGATGTTACTCCATATCAAACAATGCCTCAAACAATGCGGCTACTTCTCCAGACAATTTCTGGTTTACCATGTAAACTCTACTATACCTCCAGTATCAGTGAGGTTTAATTTGCTCGAGTGAACTCTCATACCAGCAGGAGGCGATGTATATTATGCTGCAGCAGAGGTATATAGTACACCTTTCTGTGAACCTTCCGGCCCACCTTTCTACGACTTTCCTGCCACCATCCATCCAGCTTGCCAGCCCATCCACCCTTTACCCACCACTTCCGGCTGTCAACAATTACGTGACGCTGACCGCCAGAGCTTTCCGCCAAAAACTGACAACCTTGAACCACTGTTGTATTGTGTTCAATGAACACATCAAGTGCACCAATAGCTAACCAAGTAACCAAGGCCTGTGGTAACCAACTGCCAATGATAACCAAGTAACCAAAGGCGTATGATAAGCCAGAGGTCCATGATAACCATAAGAACATAAGAACAAAGGTAACTGCAGAAGGCCTATTGGCCCATACGAGGCAGCTCCTATCTATAACCACCCAATCTCTGGCACTCTGCCTAACTCTATTGATTTATTAAATATGGTAGACAGTGGCTCGGAAAGCTCCTCTTTGCATTCTTTAAGCACCCTGGCAAACACTTCATCCGGCCCTGGGGATTTGTTTGGTTTTAGTTTCTCTAATTGTTTAATTACATCCTCCCTGGTAACTGCTAAACTAGTCAACCTGTCCTCATCCCCACCCACATAGACTTGTTCGGCTGAAGGCATATTGTTAAGTTCTTCTTTAGTAAATACAGATATAAAATATTTGTTAAAAATACTACTCATCTCCTTGTCATTATCCGTTATTTGACCTGTCTCAGATTTTAATGGACCTATCCTTTCCCTAGTCTTAGTTCTATATAACTGAAAAAAAAACTTTAGGATTTGACTTTGCTTGCTCTGCTATGCGAACTTCATTGTTTCTTTTTGCTTTCCTAATCTCTTTTTTAACATTTCTAACCAGTTGTATGAATTCCTGTTCTAAACTGACTTCCCAATTCTTAATCCTTTTGTACCAAGCTCTCTTTTTACCTATAAGGTTCTTTAAATTATTTGTTATCCACTTTGGGTCATTAGTATTCAATCTATTCAATTTGTATGGTATACTACGTTCCTGTGCTTTGTTTAGAATATTCTTAAATAAGTTATATATTAAATCCACATCGAAATCCCCTTTTTAACCATGAAAGCGAAGATCTATGATAACTAAGAGTGGTTACTTGGATAACTAAACGGTATATTTCTGCAGAGACCAACACCACTAGCGTCTCGGGCAAGTCTTCAAAACTAGCAAGAAATTTAAAGTTCCTGGAAGAATTTCTTTTTCTACCAACTTTCTCAAGTTCTTCAAGCAACTAATTTAGAAATTTCAAGTTGCATTTCAAGTTGCAAGAAGAACAGTATACCTGGAGTGGGCTCTTGAGAGTTGGTGTTCTGGCTAAGTCCGACCTAGGGCCAGGCTTGTCTCCTGATAACTTGATCTAGAAGGCTGTTGCTTGGGGCGGCCCGCATAATCCATTACAACCTAGCACGGTCGGCACTGCCTTCAGGAACGTTTCTAACAAAATTTCTTCAACACGTCCATTTTGGTTCCAGGAAATATTTCTTACGTTGACCAGACCACACACTAGAAGGTGAAGGAACGACGACGTTTCGGTCCGTCCTGGACCATTCCTGGAGAATGGTCCAGGACGGACCGAAACGTCGTCGTTCCTTCACCTTCTAGTGTGTGGTTTTGGTCATCATATTCTGCATTTCCTACTAAGGTAATAATCAGGAGAAAACGTTAAGTCAGTATGATTATATAACACTTTGAAGAGCTATGAGGACAAGGAGCTGGGATAGGACTGAGGGAAGGAACGGTGCCCAACCAATTCAACCATCGAGGATCGGACGAAGACCTGCAACGAGCGAGGCCGTCGCTGTACCGACCACCCCAAGTTGTTGGGTTGCCTACTAATCAATCTTAAACCAAATACAAAACTAGTAACCGAGGTATACAATGACAAACACGAGTCATTTTAACAATTATTGTATTAACAACAATGGAGGGACGCTCAACCACGTGTGCGTGCATGCACGCGAGTGCGTGCGTGTAGGCGTTCCTCGGGGATTCAAAACAAAAGGATACATCACACTTAAATGTGATAACCCATCACAATGTATGTCTGAAGTAGCTTGTAATATTAAATGGAATGGAATTTTTGCCAATGATAATAACTATTGTATAAAATTTGTGTGGATCCCATCCCATGTTGGAGTTGGAAAACATGACTGTAGATCGATTGGTCAATGAGGCTTGCAGGAAAGAAAACACTGATTATGAACAAATCCACAAGGGCCGTGACGAGGATTCGAACCTGCGTCCGGGAGCATCCCAGACACTGCCTTAATCGACTGAGCTACGACAGGGTTAAAAAGAGTTGAAACCGAAATTCTACTGAAATCCAATAAGTTCAGTAAAACTTCGGTTTCAACTCTTTTTAACCCTGTCGTAGCTCAGTCGATTAAGGCAGTGTCTGGGATGCTCCCGGACGCAGGTTCGAATCCTCGTCACGGTCCTTGTGGATTTGTTCATTTGATGTATCACGTTAATGCGATTTCTGTGTGACATCCTAACAATATCAAAAATTTGCTTGTCCATTTTCAAGAATGAAGAACAATTTTATTTATATTAATTTTAAGCTGCATCACTTATGAACCCATCCCTACCCTTGTGTGGCAGTGCACAATAGAAAGTCGATTTTTACATATTCATACATTAATTAAAACATTGATTGTAGCCATCATATATATGTGTTTCCGCCTACAGTTTAGACCTATTGTCTTGTGTATGACCCTCTGTCCTGCGTGACAGTGAATACCAGCATTTTCCTCACTTTAATAAGACTTAATTGAAATCCTCAAATTTGGCAAAATTGTAATTAAATTTTGTCAATAAAGATGTCAATAAAGATGTTAATAAAAATAATAAATGCATAAACACCGCATAAAAAATATTAATTTTCGCCTCAATGTGTCAACATAAAACTTGAGCCCAATCCTCATAGGGCTTTAATATATGAGATAACAGTAGACCATAGCGCTCGAGAACAGTGTCAACAACGAAGCCAAGAATAGACATATATAGGAGCAAGGCTTAATTTAAGCCCACATATATAGGAGTAAGGCTTAATATAAGCCCACAGTACGGACGAACACTACCTACCCTAACCTATTGCAACTGTCAACCCATCCTCGTGAGGACCTGACTACAGCCATGAAGACGCGTTCAGGTCAACAATCAACAGTTGACCTTTGGCGTAACATGCACTCGGCCACACCGGGGGTGAAGGGGCTCGGCCACACCAGAGGGATTCAGAGGCTTCCAAGCACAAGACCCACGCCCAGGCTCTCCCTACAATAGGCACTTCCTGGGCTTCCACCAGACGAGGCACTCCCAATTGTTACGAACCCGGATCCAGCGTTCGAGCACGGAGCAGTGACGACCACGCCATCTGTGGGTCAGCTCCCGAAACCCCCTCCAAACGGACGACGACACCTGGTGAGGACGACGTGTACTGGCTACGAGGGCCAGTTTCCAGTCCCGTTCAGCGCTCAACACAGCCGCTGCTGACCTCTGGTGAGGTGGTGCTCAGACAACAGCGCCATCTATGGAGTGGATACGTCGGGCGTTTGTGTCTGAGCCTGTAAGTGAGGTGCTTTAGTGTGTCCCTGTTATTGATGACGTGTCTGCTTACAGAGTCGACCTGGGACTGCTGTGATGGAAGTTGAGTCAGTCTACCCAAGGCAGCCGTCCCCATACCTTGTGCTTTGCTGCAGCTGTGAGTCGCCTCCCGGAGGAACACTGTGGTGTTACCCTGCCAGTGAAGTGGCAGTAGAAGGATCATCGTACCCGGGACCGACTGCTGGAGACGATTGACCACTGGGGTATTGAGGACAGGAGAGTGATTTGTGATATCACACGAGGCTCCTGACTAGGGCGCTACCCTAGTATCGCTCGTGGAGTGGCCTGACCAGCGTTGCTGATCCGGAACCTGCCAGCTGTTCTGCTGGACTTGTGGTTGACGGACGGCCTCCACGGTGGTGCCCCCAGTGGAACTGTGTTTTGGCTGGCCTGTGTCAGGGGTAGACTCAGCTTGATCGAAGGAGTCAAGAGACCACGAAAGCACCGAGGACTCGGCACCGAGAATTTGGATCCAGAGTCTTCAGGAGAAGACGATAGTGTATATAATTCCCTTGTGCAGTGTTAATACCCCTCCCCCTGTGTAACTTTTATATATTATTTATTGGTGACGGAAACAATTATAGTCTTAAGTTCTTAACTTTATTTCCCTTCCCCTTTAAGTTACTTGCGTCACGGATCTCATCCCTTGAAAGTCACTACTGGCTTGGGGCCGGATACAACTTCCTCTAACGACATCAGAGTACGAATCCAGTTGCGACCCGAGAGGGGCCGTAACACCAATGAATGTGTTCAGTTGCGCCGCTGGCCTCGCGAGGCGCGGCTGGCCTCGCGACAGGGGTAGACATGTTCACCACACAAAAATCCAAGGTAAACAGATGGAGGAGACAAGGGCAATATTAGCATTGGTGGTTCGCGAACATGTGGGGGACACGGGATAACACTAAGTACACAAATTAGTAGCCAAGACATTATATAACCTTTCAGTGTCAGTAGTGAACAAATGGCACGCGCTAAAATGCTGGAATGGAGGAGACAAACTCCATGCAGCCCAATAGTCTCGGGAAATTGTAAACCCAATTCCCTGAAAATTAGTAGAGTCCTTTCAAGTCCAATTAGACAAAGCAGAGACCTGGCCACGGTGCTCAGCCCCCCGCAAGTACAGCCCGGTGTTTTTGTTCCGTTTTTATTGCTTTTATTGCACACTAGATGGTGTACCCGTCTCCACCCGACGGGGACGGGTGGGAGAGGGTCTCTCCCACCCTCTCCACCTTTCTCCCCAACATCCACCCGATTTCACTTCAAACTTCATGAAAATCGCAGGAAGAAGGGAGGGGGGCCGTTAAGATGATGATATTTCTTAAAGTATGGTCACTTGGGCCGACCTCGATTGGCCTATGACATTGCATTATTCCTCATAGTTAATGTGTTATGAGGCGAGCACCACGGCCCGTCCTCTCCAGTGCTCGCAACGTCACTAAACCGATGTACTTAAATGCCGAACCTATCCTAACCGAAGACCCTCGAGCAGAAATCGGAACGTCAATTTTGCGAGCCGCTATAATTTTTCGTATACCAGTTTTTAGCCTTAGGGGGTTTATACGTCAAAATGCGAGGTACTATTTGAACGAACGGGTTGGAGTCCCATGCGTCTGGCCTCCTACTTCGGACAGTCAGACATTGTGTTTTATATTGATAGATACGTGGCCTTTCATTTACAATGATAAACCAACAAGCACACACACACATTACCAGCTGTCCTACATGGCCAAGGTATATATCTTTTCCAGCAGCTCGACAGTCCTACCTTGGAGAGGCGGGAAAAAGGAGTGGTCCTGAATCACCCCCCCCCCCACCCCATCAACCCTTCCCCGCCCAGACACCAGCACTCCTCCGAGTCCCCCACCACGAACCTGCCCCCCACCACCACCACCGGCCGCCTGTACCTCCCCCACTACAAACATTCTTATCCTTTGAGCAAGACTGGTGCTCGGGCTTGGTGTTCCCAGGCCCTCTCACACGCGGCTTGCTGCTCACAACCCCCGACTTTTGCTCCAGAGTTATAATAGGCCCGTGATAGATGTCTCAACAGTGCCTTTAAGACGTTCCTCTGACCATCCAAGCACCAGGGTGGAGGAGGAGTGCAGGGCCGACCTTGAGGGAGACGCGACAGTGTTTTGAATAAGAATGGACGTTCGGGTAAATACTGCCGTTGGTAGAGCCCGTATTGGGGGATGAGGGGTTGTTCCCTACAACCTGGCTGCCTCTACCACACCCTTCAGCTGCTCCTCCTCCACCGTTGCCACACTACCCCGTGCTGTTATACCACCCCGTGCTGCTGGGAAGAGTGTGGTGTAGCCAGTATGGGTGGGTGTGGAGGGCGGAACACCAGTACACCGGGTCCCGAGGACTGACTGACCACCACTACTGGCGGTATTCCATAATAAAATTCCCCACCACCACCACCCTCTCCATCACTGCCAACACCCGCCGTCAACTCCCTTACACTGTCAAGGCCCGCCGTCAACTCCCTTACACTGTCAAGGCCCGCCGTCAGCTCCCTTACACTGTCAAGGCCCGCCGTCAGCTCCCTTACACTGTCAAGGCCCGTCGTCAGCTCCCTTACACTGTCAAGGCCCGTCGTCAGCTCCCTTACACTGTCAAGGCCCGCCGTCAGCTCCCTTACACTGTCAAGGCCCGCCGTCAGCTCCCCTACACTGTCAAGGCCCGCCGTCAGCTCCCCTACACTGCCAACGCCCGCCGTCAGCTCCCCTACACTGCCAACACCCGCCGTCAGCTCCCCTACACTGCCAACACCCGCCGTCAGCTCCCCTACACTGCCAACACCCGCCGTCAGCTCCCCTACACTGCCAACACCCGCCGTCAGCTCCCCTACACTGCCAACACCCGCCGTCAGCTCCCCTACACTGCCAACACCCGCCGTCAGCTCCCCTACACTGCCAACACCCGCCGTCAGCTCCCCTACACTGCCAACACCCGCCGTCAGCTCCCCTACACTGCCAACACCCGCCGTCAGCTCCCCTACACTGCCAACACCCGCCGTCAGCTCCCCTACACTGCCAACACCCGCCGTCAGCTCCCCTACACTGCCAACACCCGCCGTCAACTTCCCTACACTGTCAAGGCCCGCACACTACAAGCTACGTGTCCCCGACGCCCCCAACACCGACTGCCAAGTGCATTAACAAGAGAGAGAGAGAGAGGCGGCTACCAGTTGCCGCCTCCCTCAACGTGTCCGTGGCGGCGGCTGGCGGCCTCCATCGCTGCACCTCGTCCCTGGCAGCGATGTTTTGAACACTTCTCCAGCCCCGGAGGCCAGCCACACCCTCGACAACGTCACCACAACATCAACCACGTCCTGGGCTTACCTTTCAGCGAGAAATATTCCAGGGTTTAAGTGTAAAAAATCCAGAGAAAGGGGAGAAAACGCCTGGGTCGGCCCGCACCTCACCAACTCAAACCTCAATGACAGGGGCGAGGGCGCGCCATGTTAGGGCGCGTCCATTCTTACACACACGGGGGAGGACGCTCCCACTCGGCCATTTGGCCGCTCTTCACTTCACTCAAATCTCATTCAGTTCTTAAAATACTTTTATAATTATTATCATTTTCTTTTTCCCCCCCGCCACGGTCCACAGCACAACGAGAGCGAGAGAAGCATTTGCACAATAACATACAACCTCCCAGATGGTTGTATGTTATGGGTAGAGGTTGTAGTAGTGACAGCATTGAACCCCCGCCAACAACCCCCCCCCACCACCACCTTGTACCATGTGCGTATAGTAAGCGCCAGAGACGGAGAATGAGGCCCATAAGGAGGATAAATGAGATGGATGGAAGGTGAAGGTGCGGCTAGATACTCCTCCCCCTCCCCCATCCCCCATCCTCCGTGTGGATACATCACCCCCTCCCACGTCCCCTCCCATCCCCCCCCCCCGCCCCCTGGTGAAAGACTGGCGAGCTATGGAACAGGACACGTGGTGGTGGGGGAGGGATGGGATGGGTGCTAGAGGCACCTCAGCTTACCTATTGATTGTTCTCCTACACTCACACAACTGTCTTTGCGTATTTCCCGCCTTGTCACCAGGTGACCGCCGCTGACGCCTCTTATGCGTAATAGTATTAAGTTTTAGTCTTTAATGTTTTTCCTGCCCGAAACGCTTTGCGTAATAGTGGCTTTAGGCATTGTATGTACTAACTCTATCTATAAATCTATCAATTTTTGTAAAACCTCTTGTATGTATGTACCTTACCTGAATAAACATTTATTTATTTATTGACGCTCATGTGACCATACTCATGAACGCACACGGGTGGGACGCGAACAAGGCGACACAGGTGGAAACTGAGTACCCAAATGAGCCACAGGAACGTTAGAAAAAATCTTTTTCAGTGTCAGAGTAGTTAACAGGTGGAATGCATTAGGCAGTGATGTGGTGGAGGCTGACTCCATACTCAGTTTCAAGTGTAGATATGATAGAGCCCAGTAGGCTCAGGAACCTGTACACCTGTTGATTGACAGTTGAGAGGCGGGACCAAAGAGCCAGAGTTCAACTAACGTTAGAACTGCATTTTGAAACTTGTTTCAATGAATCCTTTAGAACCACATATGCCAGACCAATCCTGTAATATGCGGCACTTAGCTCCTCTACACCTGCCTCCCTCATGAATATCACAGTAGTCTACGTTCTCGGCTTACAACCAAGTGACCCCTGGTTCAATCCCCAAGCTGGACGGAAACGGTTGGGCATATTTCCTTTCACCTGACGCCTCTGTTCACCAAGTAGTAAACAGGCAAGTGTTGTTGGCTGTATCCTCAGGCAGGTCAGCAGTTTGCCCAAGGAGACCCAACTAAGCCCAACAGGCTCCTGTTCTTGACAACAAGAACTACGCAAGCAGTGCAACATGTGACTACCGGATGTTGTATCAACGTAGCAATATCGACGCCTTGCAGCGTCTTAAATATACAAAATATACAACACTTGTATATGTATAATGGTTGCAACTATTGAAACATCTATTAATTAACTGGCAATTAATTGCAGGTATTGTGTCAATTTAATTAAAGTAGTAATAATGATTTACAGGTGTAGAGGAGAGCAGTAGGTGGTGCAGGTGTGGTGTGGTGCAGGTGTGGTGTAGGTGTGGTGAAGGTGTGGTGCAGGTGTGGTGCCAGCCTCGTCAACTTAACTCATTAGTCCCACTAAGATGACCTCTCAACTAAAGCCACAATTACTAGCTCTGTTATTTTATTACTGCCCACGCATTTATTACACTCAATAATTACAACTATTGAATTATTGTTATTAATAATGTTGGTAGTTGTAGTAACGGGAGTGTTGGTACCACTGACGCCTCTGTCAGACGGACGGAGGAAATATTGTTTTTGTATATATTATGAAATCCGATGTCAGGCTTGCTTTATTGACTTTATAACTTGCTTATTTTTATTTTTATTTTATTTTATTGTTTGCATTATATTTTCTTTCTCTCTTTCGGGTTATACTGTTATATCTTTGTCAATTATTGATGGTTGGTCTCTCTCTCTCTCTCTCACTCCTTCCCTCCCTTCTCCCATTTCTACTCTCTGCCTATTCTCTATCCTACCCGTTCCCCCTCACCGTTCTCCCCTTATCTTCCCTACTTTCTACCCTCAACCTTTTCTCTCACTTCTCTTCCCTTTTACATTCCCTTTGCCTATTGGTGATCTCTCTATACTTGCTGATCTCTCCATAATCTCTTCTCTCTTACTCTCTCCATCACCTATCCCGTTCTCTCTCCCTCTCTCCTCACCTTCCCTCTCCCCTCACCTTCCCTCTCCCCTCACCTTCCCTCTCCCCTCACCTTCCTTCTCTCCTCACCTTCCCTCTCTCCTCACCTTCCCTCTCCCCTCACCTTCCCTCGCTCCTCACTTTCCCAAACCACACACACACACACCGAGCCTGAAGGTCGCAAGTTGTTCCATAATATCACAAACTATAAATATTTGGATTGAGACAGAGAGCCAATCAGGGGTCGTTTATGGGAGTTTGGACTTGATCATCGGTTGGTTGGTCGACTGGTAGGGGCTGGTCGACTGGTAGGGGGGTTGGTAGATTAATTGGGCTGCTCGAATGGTTGGGATCTGGTCTACAAGTCGAGTCTGGTCTACAGGCTGGTGGCGTCTGGTCGACTTGCATGCGCCGGTCGACTTATTCGAAGATCAACTGACGAGGGCTGATTGATTGGTTAGACAGTAAATTGATAGGTGACTATTTCGGCTGGGGGGAAGGTTGGTCGTTTGGTAACAAGAAGTCCACTGGTTCGAGACCGGCGGGCGGGAGGGTGCCCGGACTGCTCTGTCGACCTGGCCTGGTCGAGCAGGTTGGCCAGGTTGGCCTCGTCGACCTTGATGGTCGATTTGCTGTGAGCCGAAAGTTTGGGACTGTTCGACGGTGTGGAACTAACCGACTTTGTTAGAATGTTCGTCCTTGTTAGAATGGCCGGCCTTGCTAGAATGGCCGGCCTTGTTAGAATGACCGGCCTTGCTAGAATGGCCGGCCTTGTTAGAATGACCGGCCTTGCTAGAATGGCCGGCCTTGTTAGAATGACCGCCCTTGTTAGAATGACCGTCCTTGTTAGAATGGCCGGCCTTGCTAGAATGGCCGGCCTTGTTAGAATGGCCGGCCTTGTTAGAATGGCCGGCCTTGTTAGAATGGCCGGCCTTGTTAGAATGACCGGCCTTGCTAGAATGGCCGGCCTTGTTAGAATGACCGGCCTTGTTAGAATGACCGCCCTTGCTAGAATGGCCGTCCTTGCTAGAATGACCGACGAGGCATGGCCCTCAGAGTTCACGACATAGAAGAACACCTATATAACCCATCGACATAGATTGGGTATAACAATATAAACAGGCCTAGTACTGTTCCTTACAGAACTCCGCTTGTTACCCTACACCATTCCTCCCTCTCCTCCCTCAATACGAATCTCTCTCTCCAGTCAATTCGGTACTCTCTCATCTAGTTCAGTGTACACCCGATTATTCCTAAGTAGTTCTTTTTTTCAGTTTCAATAGTACCATCTTAGGCAGAACTGTGTCAAAGGCTTTAAGGAAGCATAGAAAGATGCAGTTTACCTATCATTTTTCTAGTTATAATTATTATCAAGTTGTAAAGCTTCCATTACTAAAACCCGTCTTTTAGTGCTATTTTTCAATCTCGTACTATACACGTTCCATTGGTATTACTTTCTTTATCATTTAATACTTTGTATATCTGTTAGTCTGTTAGTTTTCTGTTTTCCTGTCTGCCTTTAAGTCTACTTTACTTTAAGTCCTGTCTACCTGTCTGTCTACGAGTCTGTTTATAGCTCTACCAGCCAGTGCCTCCCACAAGAGGTGTCAGCTTATGCCAAACTGCAGGTTATTAGTGGTCAACGAGGTTATTGAAAGGTCAACGTCAAGGTCACACAAGCTGTGTGACGACATTCAAAGGCCAAGGAACCCAGTCAACCAAGACAGAGGACGGGGGGGAGGGGGAGGGGGAGGGGGAGGGCGAGGACTCCTGTTGTTTCAACTCGTGATGAGAGTAACGGTATGTGTAGGAGAGAGAGAGAGAGAGAGAGAGAGAGAGAGAGAGAGAGAGAGAGAGAGACAGACAGACAGACAGAGATAGACAGACAGAGATAGACAGACAGAGACAAGAGAAAACGTTACATATATTCGCCGACAGTGATTAGACAGCCACAAGAGAGGGGGGGGGGTGTACAGGGAAACACAGTGCCAGCCGATCGATGGCAACCAGCAACAAACCAGACAGGAACAGACAGAGGTCATAGACGGTGACAAGTGTCCGGTCATGGAGGAAACAGTGAGGCGGGGGGGGGAGGGTGTAGGAGGGGGGGGGGAGAGCAACGATGCGGAGACAGGACGACAGGTAATGTCATAAACAGAACGACAGGTGCTTGCTCTTGTCGTCCCCTCGATACCCACACAAACGGTCACCACATCAACTAGGGCATAACAGCTTAATGACTCTTGCATTATGCTACCATGAGGGAGGGGAAGGTCATAGGCAATTTTATGTTAATGTATTCACACATGTCCGCTGCCGTGGACTCAATATGGGCTAGTTAACCTGCCCGAGTCAATTGAATATAATGTTGACTCAGGCAGGTGTAAAAAGAGTCCTGTTAGGCTCCAGGAGTCTTCAGGAGGAGTCATAGGCTCCAGGAGTCTTCAGGAGGAGTCATATTGAGTCGCACTGCAGTGTGTAGGAGACTTTCCGGTGTACGAAGACTGCTGAATTGTCTGCTTCGATGCACAAGACGCAGTGTTGTTAAAGAGGATTTTCCCCCAGTACTGCAACCCCTCTTCCTCTCCGCATTACCTAGTGACAAGGAACAAGAAGGAAGCCCGACGTAGAGGCCGTGTCATCCGTCGGTCGTCCGTCTGGTGGGTGTCAGGACGGACGTCTGCTGTGTCTGGTGGGTGTCAGGACGGACGTCTGCTGTGTCTGGTGGGTGTCAGGACGGACGTCTGCTGTGTCTGGTGGGTGTCAGGACGGACGTCTGCTCTGTCTGGTGGGTGTCAGGACGGACGTCTGCTGTGTCTGGTGGGTGTCAGGACGGACGTCTGCTGTGTCTGGTGGGTGCCAGCACAGACGTCTGCTCTGCGCTTGCGTGGGGAGTGTTGATGTCTGACACGCGAGGAAGCACAGAGAAGCTCAACATCAACACTTAAGTATTAAAAGTGCGAAGAGGGGAAAGCTCTGGCTTACATGTCCTTTAAGGATATACGTCATACTATCACGGGTTTCGTGACACCATCAGCCACTGGGCCCACTCTCCTGGGCGTCCCATACATGGAGCCTTACGTCAGCGATGTCGATCTCACTGATCTCGACACAGACAATATTCTTAGTTGTGTTAACATGTGCTGGGTTTCAGTACCTCCTTCCATGCTACCCTAGTAATCATCAAGGTATATCATCAAGGTGTATCATCAAGGTGTATAAATCATGGAGGTATATTTCATATGATGTTTACTGCTGGTATATACGTTGTTACTCATTAATGATACAGTATTGACATAGCTATAATGTTTTTATTTCAGAGTGTAAAAAGTGTAGCTAATGTGATATAGTTCCGCTTCGGCCTGGTCTTCCTGGGAGGGACAGGTTGACCGTACATTGACCACGTCACCTGTTGGCTCAGTTCAGGTCCAGAGCGCCCAGAGGAACTTTGAAACGAGCCATAAGGGGAATACTTAATGATATTTAGTGTGTGTTTGGTTCTGAGAGAGAGAGACCGAGAGAGAGAGAGAGACTGAGAGAGAGAGACTGAGAGAGAGAGACTGAGAGAGAGAGACTGAGAGAGAGAGACTGAGAGAGACCGAGAGAGAGAGACCGAGAGAGAGAGAGAGAGAGAGAGAGAGAGAGAGAGAGAGAGAGAGAGAGAGAGAGAGAGAGAGAGAGAGAGAGAGAGAGAGAGAGAGAGAGAGAGGGAGAGAGAGAGAGAGCCCTGCAAACACACAACATAACTGTCCCTATTATCCGCTTCTTACAACTTGTACAAAAGTTGTTACATCTTGATATAACGATTTAATGACGAATTAGAATGTTGTTACAACTAACTATATTGGTTGTTACAACTTGTTAGGTGTTAAACCTTGTTGGAACGTTGTAGCAACGTCGTAGTTTGATCGTGTGTTTGGCAGGTAGGGCTGTAAGGCTGGTAAAAACAGTGCTATACAAGCCTGAGGTGGGTAGTGTCAGCCACACAAGCTGGATCAAGAGGTAGGTCAGAAGCCTTTACATGAAGTGAACGTGTTTCAGCTTATCCAAATAGTCTTATTTTTGCAATATGGGACAGTCAAGAAATCAGGTCATAGAGCCAATAGGAAGGCAGCCACGGCGCCTGACTTTCCAGTAATAATAGCACAGGTAAATATGGCACAGGTAATCTTGGCACACGTAAATATGGCACAGGTAATCTTGGCACACGTAAATATGGCACAGGTAATCTTGGCACACGTAAATATGGCACAGGTAAATATGGTGAAAGCAAAATTGGCACAGGAAAAAATACTATAACTGCAGAGTTAATAACAATAGTGGCGGTGTTGCGCAAGGAACCACCAACACGGTTAACGATGACAGAAGGCAATAATGAGTCAGCTGTTTCAGCCTAGATTACCATGACCTATATAAGATACAATGTTAGGTCAGGTCAAGGTGTCAGCTCAGGTCAGAGGTCAACAAATCTGGTCAATTCCAAGCGTTCAGACTTGTTTCAGTGACGCGCCAACGTCCAGGAAACTGACAGTTGTTACACGAGAGGACTGGCTAATGACCTCAAAGGAGTACTATGTATTTTATTACTGCAGACGAGGAGTCACAATAACGTGGCAGGAATATGTTGACCAGACCACACACTAGAAAGTGAAGGGACGACGACGTTTCGGTCCGTCCTGGACCATTTCTCAAGTCGATTGTGATGAGGAAAGGAGTCGAGGCAATAAATAAGCAAGGTAAATAGACAGTACCTGGAAGGTGGGAGGCGGTCGGCCGAGCGGACAGCACACTGGACTTGTGATCCTGTGGTCCCGGGTTCGATCCCGGGCGCCGGCGAGAAACAATGGGCAGAGTTTCTTTCACCCTATGCCCCTGTTACCTAGCAGTAAAATAGGTACCTGGGTGTTAGTCAGCTGTCACGGGCTGCTTCCTGGGGGTGGAGGCCTGGTCGAGGACCGGGCCGCGGGGACACACACACAAAAAAAAAAGCCCCGAAATCATCTCAAGATAACCTCAAGATAGGAAGGTACAGGAGGTAGAAGTAGAAACTGTTGTGCCGCCTACAGATGAAAAAAGCCTCCTCGTGGTCTGGGACAACCAGACTGTGTGTGTGTACCCAGGCATGGTATCTCCGCTACTATGAGACAACGGTTTACATGTATACTGTGACGGGTCGGTGGAGGAAGCTGGCAGGACACTGTGTTGGGTCCTGGTAAAGCAATAAACGGAGTTTGCAAACTGTGGACAGGAAATTTAAACTTCGACTTAGTAATTACATTTCCATCCACAGAAGCTGAAGTGCAGGCCATTATGGCTGGTTTGGAAGACGTGAACAAAAAAAGATTCTGTACTTGCTGACGGCCGAGGAGCACTTGAGTCATTAAACAGAAGAATTCCAATCTTCGTGACCATAGTTGAGGCTTGCAAGAAGACATTGAGATCAAGTCAAAAGGCCACAAAGTGGTGTTCATGGGGATTCGATCTCGTGTTAGAACAGTGCTCAACAAAGTGACTGACGCAACCATGAAGCACTGCACGTGAGTCAAACCATGAAGCTCTACACGTGAGTCAAACCATGAAGCACTGCACGTGAGTCAAACCATGAAGCTCTACACGTGAGTCAAACCATGAAGCTCTACACGTGAGTCAAACCATGAAGCTCTACACGTGAGTCAAACCATGAAGCACTGCACGTGAGACCAACAATGGCGTGGTTGGAGTGCCTCTGTACACACATGGTGCTCAGGCTTGCGTACAAACATCACTGGGAGCAAAGAAACAGGTGTTAATAACAATGAAACTAAGTGTAAATAAGTGTACTGAGTGTATTGTCCCACACCCTCACACACATCATGTTCTTGAGTGTCCGTTGAGTTGTATACACTGAAGAAAAAAACATGAAGGACTGTTCCTGAACAAATAGCCAGCGTGTGACACAAGGAAAAACTTAATACATTCTGGAAAGATATATATAAGAATTTTGCACTAAGAATGTCAACTTTTTGTGAACCTGTGTGTGTGTGTTTCCAGCCTATGTATTGCCTCATTTGTTGTACCCGCCATAAAAGTATTTATGTATGTGTGTGTGTTTGTTTGATTTAATGGGGTGAGAATAGCTTGAGCTACCTCATTGTCATTATATCTTAATAAACGTATTTCAATTACAGTTCAACCGTCAATTATTTCCCGTATCGTTAAATACCGGTACTGGTTGTATCATGGGTGGTATCATGCCTGTCTGTCTGTCCCGTCACCTGCCTCCGCTGCTCCACTAAGCACGAGGGAGACAACAAGAGACAGCAGCAGCCACTATGTGAAAGTCTGAAGTGAGTCACACCGCGACTGGTTTCTCTCCAAGGAGCGTCTGGATCTAGCAGGTGAGGGGGTCAGGTGAGGGAGGGGGTCAGGTGAGGGAGGGGAAGGAGGGGGTGAGGGAAGGACACACACGGTTATGGAAGGGGGGGGGGGTGAGACGTACACGGGATGTATAAGGTAAAACTACCTCATACCTCATCGGTGATGACAACACAAACACGGGTGTTCAGTGTTGCTTCACATTTTTCACCAGTGTTGAGACGAATGAGTTCTCATGATATGTACCGGGTGAGCTGTAGCTCTTGGCTCCCGCCTGTAAGTTATTACTAGTTTAGTGTACAAGTGTGATTACAAGGATAGAAGGTTAAGGGGTTACAAGATGTACATTAGTTAATACAATGAGTGCTTAAAAGTTAAGGATCTCTTGCAGCTTCTCCGCTTCCGGATAGGAACCGAGGATGCAGCAGGCGTTTCCCCTCTGGATCGCCACACTGAGGCGCTGAAACAAGAAACTGGCAGCCCTTGGGTCTCTGGTGACGTCAATGAGCTTGGAGCCCAATTCCTTGAGAAATCCCAAAGCGCTCTTACCCCAGGGGGCCATGCGTCTCAAACACTATGGGAACAAAGGTGTATTGACCTTCCAGTCGCTGGTACTTGATTGATTTTGCCGTTTCCCTGTGGTTGGCTGCATATTATATATAAATATACACACAGATATGAAAACAATTTTGAGGCAATGGAGTGACTCGAATGGGCCACGATGGCACAAAAGCCGACAAACCCGGAAATCTACGGAATTCACTGGGAGGCGGGGTTTAAGAGCTAATGCTCGATCCTGCATGTACAAATAGGCGAGTACACACACACGTACTCGCGCGGGTGTATGTGTGTGTGTGTGTGTGTGGGGGGGGGGGGTTCATGTGCTTATGTGTTTGAGTACTTTCCTATCAAGGACTGTGGAGATTTGAGGTCCAGTTCTTCATTCCCTGCCTGCCAGCCTTATCATACCTCCTGCGTTACTATTCTGACATTCCAATTCCTTGTTAAATCTGGCCTGAAAGTTGTGGATGGAGGTGGCTTCCACAACTACTACTCTCAGTGCGTTCCACTTACTGACCACCCGTACAGGCTACGAGTATTTCCTTATATTTCCTCGACTCATTTGCGTTTCCAGCTTCCACTTGCTTCCGAATGTGTGTTTGCGTGTATTTGGGCGTGTGGGCGGATTGACCGTTGGGCGTCTACGGGCGAGCGAACCCAGTTTCGAACCTGCGTGCGTGCGTGTGAGTGCGTGCAGCCCCTCACGAGGAGGAGTTACACCTATTATTAACATCTTTATTGACAAAATTAATTACAATTTTGCCTAATCTGAGGATTTTGATAGGTCTTATTAAATTGAGGATACACCTCACCGGTGACCAAGGAGGCAGCAGACGGCTCCTCACGTAACACCGACCACAAGGACCCCTGACACCCACCGTCTCACAAGGGACGCGGAGCTCCAGCCAAAGTGAAGACAGGATTCTAATTATGTTTAGGCTCGGTGGAAGAGAAATGTCTTCGGAGTTTACTTGTGAGACTTATCGTGGTGAGCATGACGCACTCGCGTGCACACGCACACATTTACAGGTAGCCATTTTTTTAGAGCTGATTTAAACCATTGCTACTTGCACTTCAATGTGAGCAAGTGTAAAGTAATGAGATTGGGCAGAGTGAGGAGTCCTCCTCATGGATTATTCACTATAAGACGATGATAAGTCCTCATGAACCTCTGTATTCATCCAATGAACTCATCATCAGTAATACCTTATTTGACTCTCAAGTAAGTATACGAAGCCTTCCAACAAAACATCTAAATTACTAAGACCGCTTAAAATGTCTCAATCTGTATTCCCTTGAGCTCACGTGAGAGAGATATACAATAATTTATTCCTGGAAAATATTAGAGGGACGGATTCCAAATCTACACACGGAAATAACATCGCGTGAGACCAGGAGGCATGGCAGGATGTGCAGAATCGGTGGCAAGAGGCACACTAAGAGACAAGTTTATCAACATGAAGATCCCAAGACTGTTCAACATGCTCCCGCTACATATCAGAGGCATAACTGGCTCACCCTCACGGTGTTCAAAAGATAACTTGATGAACACCTCCGAAGGATAACTGATTAACCGAAGGGAAGGGAACTATCAGGGTGGAAAGCGCCAAGTCATTATGATTATATTCCACATGGAAGGGGTCAGGATAAGGATTTGGGATGGGACGGAGGGGACGGGACGACTGTGTCAGCAGCAGTCTAACAGCCTGGTTGACCAGACCACCAGCCCATTGATCAGAGACCGGGCCAAAAGGACATTGATTCCCGGAAGAAATAAAGGGAAGACCTAAAGGCGCGCGCGCACACACACACGCGCATCGCAACACTCACCACTTATCATAAGGAATGCCACCAGTGCGACAGAGTAAGAATGGCAAACAACAACAATAACCACAATAACAAAGACAGCAAGAACAAGAGCCATAACAAGGAGAACAAGAACACCATAAACAAGGAGGGAGACACTGACGTAAACCACAAGAGAGCAACACTTTACATACCATACAGCACAGTTCACGGCTCACGACATCTGGCAACTGTGCTTGATCAACACGCTGCGATAATACTCAAGAGAGAGAGAGAGAAAGAGAGAGAGAGAGAGAGAGAGGGGGGGGGGGGGGCGAGCGGTGGGAAAGTTGAGTACGAGTGTGGCAGAGATATGAAGAGCTGTGAGATAGAGAATGAGATATTGAGAGACAAAGTCGCTATACTCTCACCCGCATCCACCAATTGAGGGTTTCTCACACACACACACACACACACACGCACACACACACACACACACACACACACACACACACACACACACACACACACACACACACACACACACGCACACACACACGCACACACACACACACACACACACACACACACACACACACACACACACACACACACACACACACAACATTCCGGAGAATGCTTCACAATAATATCACACACATCACAATAATATTATCAGCGACGTATGCGAGGCTGGCCAACATCAGAAGTGCCTTTAGAAACTTGCGTAAGGAATCATTTAGAACCATGTATACCACATATGTAAGACCAATTCTAGAGTATGCAGTTCCACCATGAAGTCTGGACCTTGTCATGCACAAAACGAAGCTGGAGAAGCTTCAATGATATGCCACTAAACTATAATTCCAGAGCTAATAGGTATGAGTAAAGCGAGAAAGACTGGGTGAATTGCATCTTACGTCGCTGGAAGACAGAAGAGTTCAGGGAGACATGATCACCACATACACAATTATCAGGGACCACGTACAAAGGGACATAGATGTTAACCAAGTACCCAAATGAGCCACAGAGACATTAAAAATACTTTTTTTTTCAGTGTCAGAGTAGTTAATAAATGGCATTAGGCAATGATGTGGTGGAGGCTGACTCCATACACAGTTTCAAATGTAGATATGATAGATCCTAATAGGCTCAAAAATATGTACACAAACTAATTGGAAGTTGAGAGGGGGTACCAAAGAGCTGAAGCTCATTCCTGCAAGCACAATTAGGTGAGTACACACATAGTCTAGCAAGGAGACAGAAAGCAGAAGGGGGAGGAGTAGCCCTGCTGAGCTTATATCGAGCAAGACCTCGATGTAAGCCTAACATATATTGTATATATATATACACTGGCTGCCTGTCCCCCGGCACAATGAATTATATAATTCAAATATAATTCACATAATATACGTATGAGATATATACCCCAAAGGTGTAAATCATGTACATGCTTTCGTTCGTTAATTATATTAATTTAATTTTGATATCATCATTCTAACACACTAAATAAGTAATATTAAATAATTTGTATGCATCTCATGAACGTAATGACGTAAATACAAGTGTAGAGTAAAAGCAAATTACCTTAGTTTGTCCTCACATTCATTAGAGAAAACGGGTACGTGTCTACAGTAGAAGAAAACGAATATCTTTAGAAGGTAACTATAATTTAGTTCGCGTGCAAGGCACTTTGAGCGGAGAAAGTTTAAGTTAAATTCTCAAAGCCTACACATGGTTCCTGGAAAGCATATATGAACATAATTAAAGCACTCTACGTGGCTTTAAAGACACTGGATTATTATTCTTGACTATTGGCGTGATTTTGTGCAATTCTTGACTATTGGCGTGATTTTTTGTGGGAGGTTCCTTGGACCCAAGGAATCTCCCATCTGATATTGACAAGTTGCTGAGGGTAGCCCTTACAGGGTGTTGCAGAAGATGTTGCAAAAGGTGTTGCAAAGGGTGTTCAACAGGTATCCAGCAAGGAATATCTTGCAAACATTATTAGTTTTAAGGTATTTATTGCATACCAGTAAGGTTATTGCAAAGTAATACCGGTACCGGTTATTGCAAGGTAACGTTAAGAACCAGATGAATTATCAGCACAAGCCCCCCCCCCTCCCCCCCCGGTATCATGCGCCCTATAATTCCATAATATTTTAAATTTATTGGACGGCGTTTAATTAATGACGTGATTTACGCCTGAGACTAATTAATACTTTTAATTAATGATGCCATATTGCAAGTACACAATTATGAAAATGTTGTATCTATATCCATACTAAGAGGGGGTACCCGGCGGTGCCCGGGTACTGTGTCTCTTCCCCCCCCCCTCCCATTCCTCACTCTTCCCCTCTTTTTTTCCCTTCTCGCATCCCTCGTCTTCCCTCCTTCCTGCCCCTGCCCTCCCCTCTTTCCCCTCTCTCCCTCTTCCCTTCAACCTCGAACAGACATTGTCATTTATATATATAGAAGGGGGTACCCGGCTGCACCCGGGTCTCTTCCCTCTCTTTCCAACCCCCTTTCCCCACTCTTGACCCCATCTCTCCCTCGACCTACCCATCCCCATCCTCCTGGTTCACCCTTCGTCCACCCTGATCTTCCTCTCTCACGCCCTCGCTCAGAATTTTTATTAGAAAGCACCAAAACTACTGTATAGGTTTCTTAGAAAGCATATTATTACGAGCGCTAAAAACTCTATGGGACTCACACCAAATATTTCACACCTGACTCCATGAAAATTAGATGGGGCTCTCTGTAAATGGTAATATTTTTTAAAGCATTTAACGTAGGCCTACCCTGACCAGCCAGTGTCCGTCCCGTACCTCAGACCATTTTCCACTTGGAGTGAACGGTAGAGCGACGGTCTCGCTTCATGCAGGTCGGCGTTCAATCCCCGATTGTCCAAGTGGTTGGGCACCATTCCTTCCCTCCGTCTCATCCCAAATCCTTATCCTGACCCTTTCCAAGTGCTAAATAGTTGCAATGGCTTGGTGCTTTCCCCCGATAATTCCGTCCCTTCCCTTTCCTCGGTAAAGTTGGGTGAGGCTACGCTCCCCCCCCCCCTCAGCGTCTGGCCTCCAACCTTGGACACAGACTGTCAGACATAGAATCTGTATTACAAGAGAGAATGTCTCTAAGGGAGAATACATGTTTGCCCAATGTTGGAGGCCAGATGTTTGGGGCCTCCGCCCAATTTTGCAGAGAGAATGGTCTGAAGGGCGGGACGGATACTGGCTGCTCAGGGTAGGCCTATGTTAAATGATTTAAGAAATGTTACCATTTACAGAGAACCCTCATCCAATTTTTCATGGTGTTGAGAGTGAACTATTTGGTGTGATTCCCATAGAGATTTTAGTGACCCTAATAATATATTTTCTGAGAGATCCATAAAGCTGTTTTTATGGGTTTATATATTTCTTAATATTTATTTATTAAATCATTATTTATTAATAATAAATTTTCCAACCCGTTCTCACACTTTCTTACAGTCATTATTGACTTATTAAATAAGTGCATATGTGACATACTATTTTTTGTGAATATTTTAGTTTACCTTGAAAAGCTTCATAGAAAACACCGACCTTACCTAACCTTCTTAGTATGTTAAGATAAGCATCTTATTGCTTCGTAATTACAATTATTACTTAACCTATTATAGGTTAGGTTAAGTAATAATTGTAATTACGAAGCAATAAGATGCTTATCTTAACATACTAAGAAGGTTAGGTAAGGTCGGTGTTTTCTATGAAGCTTTTCAAGGTAAACTAAAATATTCACAATAAATTAGTATGTCACATATGCACGTATTTAATAAGTCAATATTGACTATACGAAAGTGCGAGAACGGGTTGAAATTTTCTTGGGGAAGAGGGAGAGAGGGAAGGGGGGATGGGGGTAAGGGTGGAAGGGAAGGAAGGGGGGTATAGAAGGGAAGGGGGCCAAGATAACTGGAAGGACGAAGAGGGGGGGGGGACCAAGGCCAACTAAATAGATAATTTTGTAGGCCTACCAAGTATGTCATTTGGTTTTCAAAACTAAATGGTCTCCCAGTTCGTAGTGTGAGACCCTTGACCGTGACTTCAGCCTTCTTCATTACTCTCTTAAATGACGCCTCTACGCCAATGTCGCTCTCAGGGTTTAGACACACATTTTCTAATATACCAAATACACACACACACACACATATATATATATATATATATATATATATATATATATATATATATATATATATGTGACCCGGATATATATATATATATATATATATATATATATATGACCCGGAGCCGGTCGGCCGAGCGGACAGCACGCTGGACTTGTGATCCTGTGGTCCTGGGTTCGATCCCAGGCGCCGGCGAGAAACAATGGGCAGAGTTTCTTTCACCCTATGCCCCTGTTACCTAGCAGTAAATAGGTACCTGGGTGTTAGTCAGCTGTCACGGGCTGCTTCCTGGGGGTGGAGGCCTGGTCGAGGACCGGGCCGCGGGGACACTAAAGCCCCGAAATCATCAAGATAACCTCAAGATATATATATATATATATATATATATATATATATATATATATATATATATATATATATATATATATACAAAGATACATACATACATACACATTTTCAGCCCGTGCTTGAAACCCAAACACAGGCTGGAGGTACAAGTCTCACAACACAAGACAACGAGATGGTTTAATAACTCACCCAAACTTCTGGGAGACAGGATCTCTGAAGGGGGGGTCGTCCTCCTCAGGTATTCTCTCCTCCTCGGCCACCGGGGAGTCGTAGATCAGAGTCTCCACCATCGACCCCTTGCTCGACCCAAACGACACTCTGTCGACACACACACCAAACACCTCATTACCACAAGTCTTGCTTCAAGCGTTTACAGAGAGAAGAAAGTCAGTATGGTTATATGGACCTCGTTTATCACAAATTATATATGAAATAGATTTAAAAAAATACACAAGTCAGTGATAGTTGACGGCATATTTAGATGGCATTAAGATTGCTTACGTTACATTGTTGTGACGTAACTCAAATAACATTTGCATCATATATTTTATTTACACACACACACACACACACACACACACACACACACACACACACACACACACACACACACACACACACACACACACACACACACACACACACACACACACACATACACTTTTTTATACACATATAATTATACAAAATACACTTATCATTGTATGCGGTTAAAACACAGTTTGTCAACTGACAAAGCAGTAATAACACTAATTAGTAAAACTTTAATGATATAATTAATAATGATAATTATTACCAATATTTCTGCCTCGTCAGTAAAGCTCACATGGGCTGTATGTTATACTAGATACTAGCACAGATATACTAGATACTAGCACAGATATACTAGATACTAGCACAGATATACTAGATACTAGTACAGAGATACTAGATACAGCGCGCGTGAGCGTTATACGTGAGATTGTTATGCTCCATGAGTGGAGTATAAGAAGGGAGAAATAAAGATTGTTAAATAAAAGCAACATACAACACGAAACAATGGATGCGAATAGCACACAAGTTTAAATTCAGGAAAGACCTGAGATAAATACTGGTTTGGAAGGAGACATGTTGAGATATGGAACACATTACCAGGTAACATAATAGACGTAGGATCACTGGATTGTTTCAAGCGTAGGTTAGACATATATATACGAATGAGTTTAGCCGGATATATGTATAGGAGCTGTCTCGCATGGGCCAAGAGGCCTTCTGCAGGTTCTTTTGTTTTGAGTGTCTATGTTCTCTGTGAGGATGTACTCAGGGAGCTCTGAGTCCAGCCTGTTAACCTTCTGCCGCCTGGGATATAACAGGTTGTCCCCAGTCCACTTGCATCATGCCACAGGTACAACTGAACCCGCGTACGGAGTCGACCTTCACTACTTCACATCCCTCGAGATGTTGCATTCTTCTTCACTAATCTGACGCTTCTATGGCTGATTCGAGTACTAAGTTATCACCAGTGTTTCCCACAACTGTAATACTGGGCTTGGTTACAGGTACACCTGGCTAGTTACTGAGCCACAATCCCCACCAGCATATTCACACAGTAAACTGAGACGACAGAACCACGCAAACATTCGTAGCTCTTTTCTCCTATCTTTGTTGATAATGCTGCATGCATACTAAGTATTATGTACTCACCCAGTTGTGCTTGCGGGGGTTGAGCTCTGACTCTTTGGTCCCGCCTCTCAATCGTCAATCAACTGGTGTATAGATTCCTGAGCCTATTGGGCTCTATCATATCTACACTTGAAACTGTGTATGGAGTCAGCCTCCACCACATCACTTCCTAATGCATTTCATTTGTCAACCACTCTGACACTAAAAAAGTTCTTTCTAATATCTCTGTGGCTCATTTGGGCACTCAGTTTCCACCTGTGTCCCCTAGTGCGTGTGCCCCTTGTGTTAAACAGCCTGTCTTTATCAACCCTGTAGATTCCCTTGAGAATCTTGAATGTGGTGATCATGTCCCCCTAACTCTTCTGTCTTCCAACGAAGTGAGGTTTAATTCCCGTAGTCTCTCCTCGTAGCTCATACCTCTCAGCTCGGGTACTAGTCTGGTGGCAAACATTTGAACCTTTTCCAGTTTAGTCTTATGCTTGACTAGATATGGACTCCATGCTGGAGCCGCATACTCTAGAATTGGTCTGACATATGTGGTATATAATGTTCTGAAAGATTCCTTACACAAGTTTCTAAAGGCCGTTCTTATGTTAGCCAACCTGGCATATGCTGCTGATGTTATCCTCTTGATATGAGCTTCAGGGGACAGGTCTGGCGTGATATCAACCCCCAGGTCTTTCTCTCTCTCGGACTCTTTCTTGTGTGTGTGTGTGTGTGTGTGTGTGTGTGAGAGAGAGAGAGAGAGAGAGAGAGAGAGAGAGAGAGAGAGAGAGAGAGAGAGAGAGAGAGAGAGAGAGAGAGAGAGAGAGAGAGAGAGAGAGAGAGAGAGAGAGACCCGCACGAGATTCAGAAACAAGTAGTGTATTGTGAGGACTAATAATAAACAGAAGCTCCCCTATGACTCTGTAATATCCCCATTAGTCAAACTATTATGTATTAGCGATAAGACCTACCATTAATGTATGATGACTTACTGTAATTATATAGCTCTTGAAATAGCACTTTCTCTGTAACTAGTTGACATTGTAACTATAAGGTGTGAAGGATAGATGAAATTGTTTATGTAATAATCTAAGATGAGGTCTGATAAAGACCTTTTGTGCCCTCTATAATGTTTTTTGCGCTACCGCTCACAGGATGAGTATGGGGTGCACAATAAACTAGCCGCCTCCGGCGGCAACAATCAAACAATAGAAGCTGTATTAAATATGTTCCTTTATTTAATAAATGAGCAGCCACTGAATCATGTTCTTCTTCAATACTAATTTTAAATACATTTTTTAACTTGTTTTATACATAAAGGGATATACAGATAAAGAGAAAAATATAATGATATATAAACACAAATAGATAAATAGATAGACATATATGAACACCTTGCAGAGCTGGTGGTCCTGTCTCTTTAAACAATTCCTCAAGCAGCTTTCCTCTTTAATTTATGTAATGTTTGTCCTCTCATTGTGCTCCTCTGCGCACTCTCCTGCCTCCAGTCTCCTCCTCATCTTGTCTTCCCCCTTCCTTATCTCTTGTGTTAACTCACTCTCCTCCCTCATTTTATCCTTGCCATCCTCAGATTGCGTTCTTGCCTGCCTACCTGTCTGTCTGTCTGTCTGCCTGCCTGCCTGTCTGCCTGCCTGGCTGCCTGCCTGCCTGCCTACCTGCCTGCCTGTCTGTCTGTCTGTCTGTCTGTCTGTCTGTCTGCCTGCCTGCCTGCCTGTCTGCCTGCCTGCCTGCCTGCCTGCCTGCCTGCCTGCCTGCCTGTCTGTCTGCCTGCCTGCCTGGCTGCCTGGCTGCCTGCCTGCCTGCCTGGCTGCCTGGCTGCCTGCCTGGCTGCCTGCCTGCCTGCCTGCCTGCCTGCCTGCCTGCCTGCCTGCCTGCCTGCCTGCCTGCCTGTCTGTCTGCCTGCCTGCCTGTCTGCCTGCCTGTCTGCCTGCCTGCCTGTCTGCCTGCCTGCCTGCCTGCCTGCCTGCCTGCCTGCTTGACTGCCACCACAACATATTGCCTCCTCCCTCCTCCTAGCCTTGAATGTCCCTCTCCCCCCACACCATCTGTCCCCCCAATAACCCCTCCCTCACCCCCTCGCAACTCCTACCTTTTCACCGTAACGCTGCAGTAACGCCCACAATAACAATTACAATAACAATAAGAGATAACGTTCTTGCAGCTTCCAACGGAGACTCTCAAGGCCTCAGACTCACTCAAGAGCGATGAACTCTAGATGGCATCGCTACTTAACAGTCATAAACTCCTTACAGAAGTGTACCTGACTTAACTGTCCATCACTACATGTTACTGCCTCTGAGGGCGCCCTCTGGTGGTGGGCGCTGCGACTCTACTTAGCTGGCTCAGGGAAATGTATCACAGATTCCGATTTGACATTTTAACAACAGATTTGAGGAACGGCAATGATTTTAGCACTGCCTGGGCGACCTGACGGGCTGCACCCTTTCAACCCATCACCCACTTAAAAGGGCAACCCCTCAACCCACCACCCCCTTAAAAGGGCAACCCTTCAATCCATCACCCCCTTACCAGGGCAACCCTTCAACCCACCACCCCCTCACCAGGGTAATCCTTCAACCCACCACCCAGTTACCAGGGCAACCCCCTCAACCCACCACCCTCGTAAATGATATTCAGTTTCTTCTCTTTTAAGCAACTGTCTGCCTCAGGTTCAAGCCTTCAGAGCTGAAAGAAGTGGAAATTGACAAAGAGAACTGCGGATGTTTTTACTCTAAAATTGCTGGTTTCCTTTTTTCTCCTCATCAACAAACTGGTAAATGATCTGTGTGTGTCTCTCTCCCTGATACATCTAGTGACTCACAACACCCACTCTAACCAAGCAATATAAAGTTTAAAGACTGAGTCACTAAATTGGTATAACAAACCCTTAACAGGCGAGAACTGTCATAGCGTCCACAAAACAAGTGAACCACGTCAGCCAGTATGAATAAATAAGAACCAATTAAACCCCAAAGCAAACAACAGTAACGAGCCTTAAGAAGTGAACAATATCAACGCTTAGAAACAAGAGACACACGCCAAGGTGACCTTCAACAAGCAAACTTGTACAACAATCTTTAACCAGGAAACTGCCACTAACAACCATCTCAAAGCCTGTGCGAACCACCGAATCATTAGTCCCTAACAACCCTTCAATCACAATTGATGAACTAGGTCATTAGACGCCGTAACTAGAGCTATTAACGTGGCAGGAATTTGGTTTAAAGATGGGGAAAAACAAAAAAAAGTTAATTCCTTGTATCCGGGAGTTAGGTAGACGATTGCTGGGGGGGGGGGGAGGAACCTGGTTGTTTGCTGCCTTCTGGTGGCAAACAACGGAGTATTCGTTAGTTAGTCAACGAACAACAAATGCAATGAATGTTGGCCAGACCACACACTAGAAGGTGAAGGGACGACGACGTTTCGGTCTGTCCTGGACCATTTTCAAGTCGACTTGAGAATGGTCTAGGACGGACCGAAACGTCGTCGTCCCTTCACCTTCTAGTGAGTGGTCTGGTCAACATACTTTAGCCACGTTATTGTGACTCATCGCCTGCAAATGCAATGAATGTATTTATACGTATTGGGTGTTGTAGTAATGATAAATTAGTGGACAAAGATAGACAACTGTTGTTGCACAAACGCCAACGGGGAGCAGCAAGGAAGTATATTTGAGATTATTGTGCTGAGCCCGGATGTGGGTGTAGCGGGGCGCTGTGGGTGGGTGATGTGATGAGTGGGTGGGAGGAGGAGAGGTGAGGGAGGGGGTAACAGGATGAGGGATGAGGGAAGGGGGGGTGGGGGGGGGTCAGGGGGAGTTACCAGCCACCGCGGGTGTGTAGGATCTGGTATTGTTCACGCTGCTGGTGAGTGCATGTAACCTTGTGTGTGTGTGGGGGGGGGGCTCTTGACTATGCACGGGACGATGTTGGTGTTAATTTCCAGGACACACATGGCCAGGCATAGACAGTGCTGACCTGCAGGTGTGCATTGTCTTCTGTCCACCGTGGACGGGGGTTATGCGTATGTCAGCCCAACTACCTCCGCTCCCTCCTCTCCTGTCAACATATAGAAGACGGGAGGCGAGGGCAGGCACTGGCATCGGGTGCCAGACGTCCCTCAAGCAACGCTGCTTGAAGGACGGCGCCAGGGTGCCAGGAACTAAATTCTATTGTTTCCTTTTCCCGTTTAACTACATCATGGTTTACACTGGTCGTTTCTCGTTCCTTAGATGTGTAAAGACTGCAGAAATTGTTGAGCACGTTACCTTTCACCTGGTGCTTCTGTTTGCCTAGCAGTAAAATAGGTATCCTGGAGTTAGGTAACTGTTGTGGGCTTGCATGCTAGGGGAAGGTTAGTAGTGGACATATGGGACCCTGGGTGAGTCTAAGTGCAGGCTTCCTGTCCCCGACACCGGGAATATATTAGTGTTTCAAGATGTAACAACATGTTGTAGGGTGTGTGTTGTGTGTTCAGTAATGTGTTGTAGGGTGTGTGTTGTGTGATCAGTAATGTGTGGCTACCCAACATTGTAGATCTGTACACACACACACACACACACACACACACACACACACACACACACACACACACACACACACACACACACACACACACACACACACACATACACACAATTATAGACCTGTATCATTGACAAGTGTAATAGTGAAAGTATTGGAAAAACTAATCAAAACTAAATGGGTAGAACACCTAGAGAGAAATGATATAATATCAGACAGACAGTATGGTTCTCGATCTGGAAGATCCTGTGTATCGAATTTACTCAGTTTCTATGATCGAGCCACAGAGATATTACAGGAAAGAGATGGTTGGGTTGACTGCATCTATCTGGACCTAAAAAAGGCTTTCGACAGAGTTCCACATAAGAGGTTGTTCTGGAAACTGGAAAATATTGGAGGGGTGACAGGTAAGCTTCTATCATGGATGAAAAATTTTCTGACTGATAGAAAAATGAGGGCAGTAATCAGAGGCAATGTATCAGAATGGAGAAATGTCACAAGTGGAGTACCACAGGGTTCAGTTCTTGCACCAGTGATGTTTATTGTGTACATAAATGATCTACCAGTTGGTATACAGAATTATATGAACATGTTTGCTGATGATGCTAAGATAATAGGAAGGATAAGAAATTTAGATGACTGTCATGCCCTTCAAAAAGACCTGGACAAAATAAGTATATGGAGCACCACTTGGCAAATGGAATTTAATGTTAATAAATGTCATGTTATGGAATGTGGAATAGGAGAACATAGACCCCACACAACCTATATATTATGTGAGAAATCTTTAAAGAATTCTGATAAAGAAAGAGATCTAGGAGTGGTTCTAGATAGAAAACTATCACCTGAGGACCACATAAAGAATATTGTGCAAGGAGCCTATGCTATGCTTTCTAACTTCAGAATTGCATTTAAATACATGGATGGCGATATACTAAAGAAATTGTTCATGACTTTTGTTAGGCCAAAGCTAGAATATGCAGCTGTTGTGTGGTGCCCATATCTTAAGAAGCACATCAACAAACTGGAAAAGGTGCAAAGACATGCTACTAAGTGGCTCCCAGAACTGAAGGGCAAGAGCTACGAGGAGAGGTTAGAAGCATTAAATATGCCAAAACTAGAAGACAGAAGAAAAAGAGGTGATATGATCACTACATACAAAATAGTAACAGGAATTGACAAAATCGACAGGGAAGACTTCCTGAGACCTGGAACTTCAAGAACAAGAGGTCATAGACTTAAACTAGCTAAACACAGATGCCGAAGAAATATAAGAAAATTCACCTTCGCAAATAGAGTGGTAGATGGTTGGAACAAGTTAAGTGAGAAGGTGGTGGAGGCCAAGACCGTCAGTAGTTTCAAAGCGTTATATGACAAAGAGTGCTGGGAAGACGGGACACCACGAGCGTAGCTCTCATCCTGTAACTACACTTAGGTAATTACACACACACACACACACACACACACACAGGCTGCTTCCTGGGGTGTGTGTGTGGTGCGGAAAAAAAGTAGTTAGTAAAAACAGTTGATAGACAGTTGAGAGGCGGGCCGAAAGAGCAAAGCTCAACCCCCGCAAACACAACTAGGTGAACACACACACACACACACACACACACACACACACACACACACACACACACACACACACACACACACACACACACACATTATATGACAAAGAGTGCTGGGAAGACGGGACACCACGAGCGTAGCTCTCATCCTGTAACTACACTTAGGTAATTACACTTAGGTAATCACACACATAAAGCCAGCTACAATAGTCAGCACTAAGCCATCTCCAGCAAAAGGAATGACGGTACTTCAGATGAACAAAGAAAGCGTCACAACTTGAAGGAGTGTGAAGTAACTCGCCAAACTCCCCCATGAAGGCCAAGTACCACCGAGACCCCTTCACTGCTCCAGGGGGCACACCATCTCACTCCCCTATATAACCCCATTAGTTGCTCAAATATAAATTATATCTTTTTAGCCGCATATTCTATTCAATATTTGAAGGGAAATTCCAAGGCTTTAACTTTTAACTTGTTCTTTTCCCAGAAATGAGTTTTTTTCTACTGTTAGATTTATAGATCAGTTAAGCATAGTATCTAAGCTAATATATATATATTGATAGACAATTGGTTTCCACCTCTTGAATATATTGAATGGTACTTTGAGAGTAGATCCTATAATTACATGATTATGCCTCCATGTATTGACATTATTATAATCTTATTCTATATATCATTCTCGGAAGCTCGTAACCTTAAATGTACATAACCAGGTAGTTTACTAATGTATCTTCCTCTTGATGACCGAACAACCACCAGAAAGTGAAGAAAATGACATTGTTTCCCCCTGCAGGCGGGCTAGGGGGGGGGAGGGGGGGGGGGCAGGCTCAACAACAGGAAGATGCCCCGGAATAGTCTCCTCCTGTTTGGTTTTTTCTGCAGATATTTAAATGAAAAATATTCTGGATGACGATTAGTTTGGCTGACCAATATCAACGGGAACATGTTTCAGCTTAGAGAGGGGAGAGGAAGAATAGGTGAGAGGGGGGAGAGAGGGGAAGTAAGAGGGAGTGGAGAGAGAGAGAGAGAGAGAGAGAGAGAGAGAGAGAGAGAGAGAGAGAGAGAGAGAGAGAGAGAGAGAGGGGGGGGGGGAAGGGAGAGGGAGAGAGAGGGGAAGGGAGAGAGAGGGGTGATCTCCATATATACCTACGTTAATGAGGTTAACGAATGAAAATTATGAGGAGCAAGAGGGTATACAAGTAATGAGTCTGTAGTGAGGTATTCGAGTTGTTACTTCCCTCACTTCTGACAGATCTCTTACTATGACTCTTTGGCTTCATCCTGAAGGGTATTCCTTCACCCTCTTTACTAATATTACCAACACACACCAGCCTGTGAACAAATCTACAAGGGCCGTGACGAGGATTCGAACCTGCGTCCGAGAGCATCTCAGACGCTGCCTTAATCGACTGAGCTACAATCGAGCTGAGCTAAGGCAGCGTCTGGGATGCTCTCGGACGCAGGTTCGAATCCTCGTCACGGCCCTCGTGGATTTGTTCATTTGATGCATCACGCAATTGTGATTTCTGTGTGTAACACCAACTTGTTTCTAGAGTTATGCATGGGGAGTTGCTTGTGAGGTACAGAGTCAAAAGCTTTCTGGCACTCTATGAAAATGCAGTCTGCCGAACTCTCTCTATCCTGTTTGACTGTTGTGATCTTGTCATTGAACTCTTAGTAAGTTAGTAATTGTCAATCAACTGGTGTACGGATTCCTGAGCCTACTGGGCTATCATATCTGTGTGTGTGTATCCTTGTATTCAGCTATTTGTGCCTGCAGGATCAAACTATTGGTTCATATTTATATCTTTAAGAGAGAATGTTGATCTGTTTGTCCGTCCAAGGATGGAGGCCAGACGACTGGGGATGGTCTCAATCAACTTTGCCGAGTGAAGAGTGAGGGGTTGGTGACCAACATAGACGGATCGGGGACGGCCGCTTTGCTCTCATTACAAGGTGGGCGGTACCCATGGCGACCCTCATCAAATCAGTGATGAAAGGTGGAGTGATAGAGTTGTTTCTAAAGCAGACTCTCTCACAGAGAGTCTGCTATGTACTACAAACACATATTCCCAGTATGCAGCCCACAACAACTGCATAACTTCCAGGTACCCATTTATCGCCAGGGGGAAACAGAGGCATGAGATGAAAGCACAGGCTGGGCGAAAACCTCTCTCGGTAGTGACTGATAGGTCAGCACTGCCAGACGACTCGGTGACCCCGACAATGTCACATGCAGCCACCACATGATTGTGTTCTCTCTCTCATAGTACACACCAAGGTCACCTACGTCAGTATTGGTAGGTCGATCGATCCCCTCACAACCCCCCCCCCTTCCTCTCTTCACCCTCCCTCACCAGCTGCCACCCCCCCCCCCCTCCCTGCACCTCCTCACAGACGTGTCGTCACCAGGCAGAATAGACACAACTGCCAGCCAATTGCAGCGTTTCTCCGGCATTACGACGGTTGCATCACCGTGACGTACAACATGTATGCTTTCACCTGCAGTGTTGTTGTTGCTGTGGCCTTGACCTCGGGGGAGGGGGGCGCTCACCCCTCATTCTTGTTCTCTTCCATCCCCTTAACCGTTCTCCTCTCTCCTTATATTCTCTCTTTTCCCCCAACTGTCATCAATTCATATCCTTCGCTTCCATTTTCCCCTCTCGTGTCTGCCCATTTTCCGCTCTTTTCATCCCTCTTTTACTCCATGCTCCTCTCTGCTCCCCTCTTTCATGACCTTCCCCCCCCCCCTCATGACGTCAAACACACACTGCACCTGAGCAGGTAAACACAGACGCCGTCCCCTCGTGCCCGGCGCCCTGTGTGTGCGCGGTCAATATTTTAACTGCATTCTCGTGACTGTAGAACCTTGAGTTATGTGATAACCAGCGGAACAGGCAACGGAACAGGCAGCGGAACAGGCAGCGGAACAGGCAGCGGAACAGGCAGCGGAACAGGCAGCGGAACAGGCAACGGAACAAGCAACGGAACAGGCAACGGAACAGGCAGCGGAACAGGCAGCGGAACAGGCAACGGAACACGCAGCGGAACAGGCAGCGGAACAGGCAGCGGAACAGGCAACGGAACAGGCAGCGGAACAGGCAGCGGAACAGGCAACGGAACAGGCAGCGGAACAGGCAACGGAACAGGCAACGGAACAGGCAGCGGAACAGGGGGAATGATACGGCAATGCATGAGATAATGATCCAGGGACTAAAACCGCATTTAAAAACCACATTAAAAACTGAACAAGGGGATGGAACAATAATTAAAAAAAATAAGACCCTGAACGCAAGAATGGAACGGTAATGAAAAAGTAAAATAGCTGAACAAGGGACTGGAACGGAAAGCACCTTCCCCCCCCCCCATAAAAAAGAGAGAAAAATTCAACAAGGAATGAACTAAAACCAAAAGGGTTTGACACAGTACGAACCACGCTGGAGAAGGCACTCGAAGGTTAAAATAACGATCACATACAGGGAGTGTATGTGATCGTTGGAGTGGGAGTTCTGGGAGTGCATATATGGCACTCTGGCGTTGGCACTCCGCGACGCCAGAGTGCCAACGCCTGGCGTACGAGTGCCAGAGATAGTCCACAGGACGCCAGTAACAGCGAAATGCAAGTTTGAAACTCAAAGTCATCGTCTCAGAGATACACTTAAGGACAGACGCTGTGGGAACCGACCTGTGAGATTTATATTTATTTAATTTATATGAATTTATATTTACGTTAATTTATATACTTCGATAGCAATTTGTATAATGATGAGTGGACTGTATTTCTGCAATAATCTCATAATCTCACAAATCGATCCTCTACACATTAGGGGGGGTTATTAAATTAATATATATGCAGCCAATCAAATTACAGAATAGCTACATACATTGATGAGGTTCCTTATCTTATAGTACAGCAGGTTAGTCCACCAGGTATAACTAGGGTGTAGACACCAAATTATCCTCTTTGAGGTAGCTTCCTCACCCAGTAACTGGTGCACAAAGTCTTGCATCCTCGTCTTGACCTGTCAAAAGTGCGCTAGCTGTGAAGCCAGAATCCTATATATGACAAGCTATATCAGAGAAAACACTATACAGAACATTGAAGACCTGGCTTAATTACCTTTAGTTTGAGGCTTCCACGTAATCTAACCGGGTCACCCTATATCCTGACATTAATGGCCATAAATGAATGATAAACGGGTTTCGGATAGACTTAACTTGAATTGTAGACATCGTGTTGGAGATGGTACCTTTGGTTTCCATAACACTACGTCCAAGTAAAATTAACAGGAGCCGAATTTGCTCCCGTGTGAGCTTCTGGTCTCAATATAAACACAATGGCTGTCCTCCTTCCTCCCTCACGCCTGGCCTACTTTGTCCAGATTTCAGAAAGTGATAGAAGGGTCACATTTACTCTACTTTAATATTGATAATTAAGTTAATTTATATAAGATGTTTTTATGATGGTAAAGTCCAAAGACTAATGTATTTAAGAACAATTCCCAGCAGAATAGCTGGTGAATTATAATAGTGTGTGGTGATGATATCCCGTTTTCTATAGACGGTAATTCCACTACAAGTTACGTTTTCTATGGGTAACTTGTTTATACAACACAGCTATTATCTGTCTGTATGATATATTTATTAAATGGTGTCGGATTTTCCGACATAATTCCCCAGGGGGCTGCTCACGGGTCGAAGTCCTATTTAGAACAGACGAACACCGATACTCCTCCTTCGAATTATTAGATTAATTTGATGTTAGTAGTTAGTAATCACACATTTGTGTGTCTGTTCGTACAGGACGGATGTCCCGTACTAGAGTTGCAGGGGTTAGAAGTCTAATGCGATTTCATTTCCCTGTCAACTCTTGAAAGGCTAATATTCATGCCTTATTACATATTATTTAACCCAGAAGACTGAATGTGATCAAGTACTACAGTCAAGTATGATTCAGGGACTGCAGTGAGATCAGTGACATTAGATATAACTTGAAGTTTGTTCAAGTAACTGGTCACTGATATATAAACACTGAGGCCCATGGAATACATCTTGATTAAATAATAAATGTATCAAATCAGTCATCAAATTTATTGGGTTTTGAATTAGTTAATTGATTCAGAAGATTGAATAGCTCATCATTAAAGCAAAGTATGGTTCTGAGACTGCAGTGGGTTCAGTGACATTGGTCGCAGTGACTTGTAGCTGTTTTAGGCTACTGTTCACTGATTTGCCACTGAGGCCTCATGAACTCATCTCCAGCTTTAAATGATGATACTAACATCAACCTCTGTTACTATAGTCAGCTGTAATCTCCTTAGTATAATGCTACTGGAGAAATATAATCAGCTGACAAATTTAGATTTCTACTAGTATTGTTTATCTGCAGGCATAGGTCTCCTCAGGCTTGATACTGGGCCTGAGAGTAATTTACCTCCTGCAGAGTTTAACATGGTTATGCCCTGATATTTAGTAGGGCTACCAATGAATTGATGGTAGTAGTCTGTCCCCACAAGGACAGCCATTTGGCATTTGATTTGCTCAAATTTACCTGCAGCTGCTTGATAATAGCTTTCCAGGTCAGCATAATCAACTTGAGATTGTTGTGACAAATCTTCACATTTCTTGATCTGTCTTGTTAAGTGGCCTTTAAGACCTGCAAGGGTTCTTTTCATTCTCCCTGCATTATCCATACTGGCTCGTTGGTGAAGCCTTGTGGGACTTGTACTTGGGCTGCTCATAATACTGAACAAACACTAATGATAGCCTAGGGTAAATTCTGCACTCACTAGGCAATAATCCTACCTCTACTAGAGGTTAGCACTTAAAATTAATACACATTATATATATACAATCATCCACACTAATGATTTGAGTGATAAACCAGTGTCACTGGAAGTACCTTTAGGTTAGCTCTTCTATATCACCCTAGGATGGTAGAGACACTAATTAATCACTCAAAGGTGTAATGATCATAAGTAATTTATTATATATACAACTCAACTCGAGTTGTTAAAAATTACACCCAAAATAGGGTCTGGACCAAGCATTAATGGTGTTAGGTTGATCAATATAGTACAACTGACTATGGTAATAATGGGACTAGGATGAACAATAATAGTTCAACTAGTCATATCCTACCCTGTTGTGGGTTGGCAATTAGTAAATATTATACTGTGATCACTAGTGCAATATATATTAAATAATTCTCTATTTTGGAGAAATAATATACACAATTATTGATAATAGCCTCTTAATTAGCCTCTATGAAACTTTTAATATTATCTAGAAGTATTAAATATTATTAGTGACCTCGCGAAATAAACTCCACAAAATTCGTAGATAATCTCTCGCGAAATGTAACACCACGAAATCCGTGAACAATCTCGCGACACAGTCACTAATTAGGCTGGCTTCTATATTAGCGCTGTCATTTCACGAAATAACACGCCACCAAATATCTGTGGGTGTGCATGAAACCGCTGACGAAGCTGAACTGGGCTGAGGGAGGCTCCTGAGCTCCCACGAGGCAACGCCGCTGTCTATGACTGGCTGGCTTTGTTTAAATAACACTGCACTAGTTTATTTAATGAATCCACTGGTTAACTGGTTCATCCGGTACTAAGATGACCAAATGTGGGTTCAAAGGATCAAATAATCCGTCATCCGGTTCGAAGATGACCAAATAATGTGGGAACCGACCTGTGAGATTTATATTTATTTAATTTATATGAATTTATATTTACGTTAATTTATATACTTCGATAGCAATTTGTATAATGATGAGTGGACTGTATTTCTGCAATAATCTCATAATCTCACAAATCGATCCTCTACACATTAGGGGGGGTTATTAAATTAATATATATGCAGCCAATCAAATTACAGAATAGCTACATACATTGATGAGGTTCCTTATCTTATAGTACAGCAGGTTAGTCCACCAGGTATAACTAGGGTGTAGACACCAAATTATCCTCTTTGAGGTAGCTTCCTCACCCAGTAACTGGTGCACAAAGTCTTGCATCCTCGTCTTGACCTGTCAAAAGTGCGCTAGCTGTGAAGCCAGAATCCTATATATGACAAGCTATATCAGAGAAAACACTATACAGAACATTGAAGACCTGGCTTAATTACCTTTAGTTTGAGGCTTCCACGTAATCTAACCGGGTCACCCTATATCCTGACATTAATGGCCATAAATGAATGATAAACGGGTTTCGGATAGACTTAACTTGAATTGTAGACATCGTGTTGGAGATGGTACCTTTGGTTTCCATAACACTACGTCCAAGTAAAATTAACAGGAGCCGAATTTGCTCCCGTGTGAGCCTCTGGTCTCAATATAAACACAATGGCTGTTTAACACTCCATACAATTGACATTACTGGCCGACATTGTCCAGAATGATAGGAGCCGAATTTGCTCCACACGTCTCGGAGGTGACACAACAATGGCTGTCCTCCTTCCTCCCTCACGCCTGGCCTACTTTGTCCAGATTTCAGAAAGTGATAGAAGGGTCACATTTACTCTACTTTAATATTGATAATTAAGTTAATTTATATAAGATGTTTTTATGATGGTAAAGTCCAAAGACTAATGTATTTAAGAACAATTCCCAGCAGAATAGCTGGTGAATTATAATAGTGTGTGGTGATGATATCCCGTTTTCTATAGACGGTAATTCCACTACAAGTTACGTTTTCTATGGGTAACTTGTTTATACAACACAGCTATTATCTGTCTGTATGATATATTTATTAAATGGTGTCGGATTTTCCGACAGACGCTCAGGAATTGTGAGCAAGCAATTTGTTCAGAGTGAGGGGGGGGGGGGGTAGTGAGGGGGGGTAGTGAGGGTTAATGAGGGAGTAGTGAGGGGGTACGAGCTCGAGGTGAGATGGTTGAGGTTAACTCACACATACAATATCATGAGAGTGATTAGAACAGGACCGCTGGGAGCTATTACACGACTCACAATACTAAAGTTGAGACCCAAGAGCTGAAGATTTAGCCTTACAGGGAACAGGTAGTTACACACACACACACACACACACACACACACACACACACACACACACACACACACACACACACACACACACACACACACACACACACACACACACATTTTTTTTTCTTGAAAGAATTTTTTTTTTCTTGAAAGAATTTTTTCAGTGTCAGAGTAGTTAATAAATGGAATGCATTAGGAAGTGATGTGGTGGAGGCTGACTCCATACACAGTTTCAAATGTAGATATGATAGAGCCCAGTAGGCTCAGGAACCTGTACACCAGTTGATTGACAGTTGAGAGGCGGGACCAAAGAGCCAAAGCTCAACCCCCGCAAGCACAATTAGGTGAGTACAATTAGGTGGGTGAGTACACACACACTTTCCCATCATTTCCCTTCCCTGTCCCCACCCTCCCCCCCCCCCCCAGCCCCATGCCCATCCCTCCACCCATTCATCCAGTCCCTCTGGAACACTCGCCTCTCTCTGGGACGCAGATGGACTCCTTTGGTCCATGTTTAGCAGAGCAATGTAGCCTGGTTCCATTACCTGTGACGGTTAAGAGGTAATATGAGTGGCTGGCTGACTGGCTGAATAGCTAACTGGCTGACTGGCTGACTGGCTGGCTGCCCTTCTCTCTCGATTCCTCTCCCTGACCCACCCTCAGAGCCCCCCCCCCCAAGCTACGAGCCTCATGGCCCCTCCTCTAGCCCCTGCCTCCCCCAGCCCTGTGATCTTTAAGACTCGCTAATAAGCATCTTGAGCACCCGTCCAGCGCTGCACACTAACCTCAACAGTCAGGTGGAGTGACCGCCGTAGTCTCCAATAACACCAAAAGGTCACCTGTTGAGTTAGTACCAAATGTTTACAGTTTCCCTTTCAGATCACTTCGTTCATTTCCGCTGGACTTGGGTCTGTTACAGAATTCGTTGGTTGTAATTAGGAAAAGTTCAAGATTTTTGTTAATGCATTGCGTACGTTATAGCTCGCAGTAATGGCATCCTTGGAATGGTTAATTACTCCAATACGTCATTAATACAACGCTGTTAACCTGAGTTCAATACTGCAGTACCTGTGTAACCTGTCAATGTCACATTTCCCCTCCTTTCGCCAGATGTCTTGAGGGTACCTTGAGATGGTGCCGGGGATCAGCGTCGCCGCGACCCGGTCTCTCGCCAGGCCTGGTTGGCTCGTTTGGTCAACCAGGCTGTTAGACGCCGCTGCCAACACGTTAAGCAACACAATAGAACAAAGAACGACGTCCAGCGACATATTATCACCCATCAGCTGTTAATCAAAATCCTAAGAAATAGTGTTTGTTGCTGACGCAAACAGTCTCCTGAGACACGATCAATATTGCCCTTGAGAAGGAGGAGGAGGAGGAGGAGGAGACAAGGACACAGGCCGACCAGCTGTGAAGATCTTATTGATGACTTAAGTGGTCTTGACCACAATAATATCGCATCAGCTGTCTTCTGGGACCTGAGCAGAGCACTGAGCACCACCAGCCGCACAATACTGCAGCGTAACGGCGGTAGTTATGGTGTTACGACCTTCAGGTGGTTCAAGGCTCCTGGCTCCGCCACTTAAAGAAAGATAACACATATGTTGTACACATATGTTGTACACATTCGTTTTGTACAGCGATTACTGTTTGACGCCGCCATCCTGCGTAAGTCAGGGGTGTCAACACTCAAAGTGCTGTGAGCCTGCCACACAGCACGCCTACAGCTGGACAACCAGCCACACAGCACGCCTACAGCTGGACAACCAGCCACACAGCACACCTACAGCTGGACAACCAGCCACACAGCACGCCTACAGCTGGACAACCAGCCACACAGCACGCCTACAGCTGGACACTAACACGCATCTGACACCCACAAAAGCCAGGCCAAGTAGTGACACACTATACAGGAGCAAAAAAATAAACTATTTGATAGAACGTCAGATAGATTTTTGTACTGTATTCGTGAACTGTGTTGTTGTTGTTGTTAAAGATTCACTACCTGGAACAAAAAGTTCCAAGTAGCACGGGCTATGGTGAGCCCGTAGTAGAGTGTACTGTGAGTGTGTCTGGGGACTGTACTCACCAAGGTGTACTCACCTAGTTGTGCATGAGGGGGGGCTGAGCTTCGGCTCTTTGGTCCCGCCTCTCAATTGTCAATCAACTGCTGTACAGATTCCTGAGCCTACTGTGGGAGTGTCTGTGTACTGTGGGAGTGTCTGTGTACTGTGGGAGTGTCTGTGTACTGTGGGAGTGTCTGTGTACTGTGGGAGTGTCTGTGTACTGTGGGAGTGTCCACATTGCTTTGAATGTAAAACAATAAAAAATAGACAACGGAAATGTATAAATGTATTACTAATTATGTAAGAATACGTAAATGTTCAATGCACAGTGTGGATAATATTTTTTGTTACGGGGGTCCTGGGCTGGGGTCATTATATCATGGGGTCTTGGGCTGGGGGGCCATCATGTTAACGGGGGGGTCGTAGGCTGGTGTCAGCCTGCCTGGGGACCCCTAGCATGGGGGGGGAGGGAGGGGGGGGGGAGGGGGGGGAGGGGGGGTTGTTACGGCGTTAATGAGCCAGTAACCAGGTTCATTACTTATCAAACTGTTGTACATTGTGGCCCTTAGTGCCTCTACTTACTCCATCCCTCCCCTAGTCATTGGTACGTTATTAAGAACTGGCGGTAATAACCTATCTCAAGTTAAAGAAGGTTAACAACACTAAACAGAACCATGGCAGGGGTCTCCAGCAACACACTGGCAGGGGTCTCCAGCAACACACTGGCAGGGGTCTCCAGCAACACACTGGTAGGGGTCTCCAGCAACACACTGGCAGGGGTCTCCAGCAACACACTGGCAGGGGTCTCCAGCAACACACTGGCAGGGGTCTCCAGCAACACACTGGTAGGGGTCTCCAGCAACACACTGGTAGGGGTCTCCAGCAACACACTGGTAGGGGTCTCCAGCAACACACTGGCAGGGGTCTCCAGCAACACACTGGTAGGGGTCTCCAGCAACACACTGGCAGGGGTCTCCAGCAACACACAGGCAGGGGTCTCCAGCAACACACTGGCAGGGGTCTCCAGCAACACACAGGCAGGGGTCTCCAGCAACACACTGGTAGGGGTCTCCAGCAACACACTGGCAGGGGTCTCCAGCAACACACTGGCAGGGGTCTCCAGCAACACACTGGTAGGGGTCTCCAGCAACACACTGGCAGGGGTCTCCAGCAACACACTGGCAGGGGTCTCCAGCAACACACTGGCAGGGGTCTCCAGCAACACACTGGTAGGGGTCTCCAGCAACACACTGGCAGGGGTCTCCAGCAACACACTGGTAGGGGTCTCCAGCAACACACTGGTAGGGGTCTCCAGCAACACACTGGCAGGGGTCTCCAGCAACACACTGGTAGGGGTCTCCAGCAACACACTGGCAGGGGTCTCCAGCAACACACTGGCAGGGGTCTCCAGCAACACACTGGCAGGGGTCTCCAGCAACACACTGGCAGGGGTCTCCAGCAACACACTGGCAGGGGTCTCCAGCAACACACTGGCAGGGGTCTCCAGCAACACACTGGTAGGGGTCTCCAGCAACACACTGGCAGGGGTCTCCAGCAACACACTGGTAGGGGTCTCCAGCAACACACTGGCAGGGGTCTCCAGCAACACACTGGCAGGGGTCTCCAGCAACACACTGGCAGGGGTCTCCAGCAACACACTGGTAGGGGTCTCCAGCAACACACTGGCAGGGGTCTCCAGCAACACACTGGCAGGGGTCTCCAGCAACACACTGGCAGGGGTCTCCAGCAACACACTGGTAGGGGTCTCCAGCAACACACTGGTAGGGGTCTCCAGCAACACACTGGCAGGGGTCTCCAGCAACACACTGGCAGGGGTCTCCAGCAACACACTGGCAGGGGTCTCCAGCAACACACTGGCAGAGGTCTCCAGCAACACACTGGTAGGGGTCTCCAGCAACACACTGGCAGGGGTCTCCAGCAACACACTGGCAGGGGTCTCCAGCAACACACTGGCAGGGGTCTCCAGCAACACACTGGCAGGGGTCTCCAGCAACACACTGGCAGAGGTCTCCAGCAACACACTGGCAGGGGTCTCCAGCAACACACTGGTAGGGGTCTCCAGCAACACACTGGCAGGGGTCTCCAGCAACACACTGGTAGGGGTCTCCAGCAACACACTGGTAGGGGTCTCCAGCAACACACTGGTAGGGGTCTCCAGCAACACACTGGCAGGGGTCTCCAGCAACACACTGGCAGGGGTCTCCAGCAACACACTGGCAGGGGTCTCCAGCAACACACTGGTAGGGTTCTCCAGCAACACACTGGCAGGGGTCTCCAGCAACACACTGGCAGGGGTCTCCAGCAACACACTGGTAGGGGTCTCCAGCAACACACTGGCAGGGGTCTCCAGCAACACACTGGCAGGGGTCTCCAGCAACACACTGGCAGGGGTCTCCAGCAACACACTGGTAGGGGTCTCCAGCAACACACTGGCAGGGGTCTCCAGCAACACACTGGTAGGGGTTTCCAGCAACACACTGGTAGGGGTCTCCAGCAACACACTGGCAGGGGTCTCCAGCAACACACTGGCAGGGGTCTCCAGCAACACACTGGCAGGGGTCTCCAGCAACACACTGGTAGGGGTCTCCAGCAACACACTGGCAGGGGTCTCCAGTAACACACTGGCAGGGGTCTCCAGCAACACACTGGTAGGGGTCTCCAGCAACACACTGGCAGGGGTCTCCAGCAACACACTGGTAGGGGTCTCCAGCAACACACTGGCAGGGGTCTCCAGCAACACACTGGCAGGGGTCTCCAGCAACACACTGGTAGGGGTCTCCAGCAACACACTGGCAGGGGTCTCCAGCAACACACTGGCAGGGGTCTCCAGCAACACACTGGCAGGGGTCCCCAGCAACACAATGGCAGGGGTCTCCAGTAACACACTGGCAGGGGTCTCCAGCAACACACTGGCAGGGGTCTCCAGCAACACACTGGCAGGGGTCTCCAGCAACACACTGGCAGGGGTCTCCAGCAACACACTGGCAGGGGTCTCCAGCAACACACTGGCAGGGGTCTCCAGCAACACACTGGCAGGGGTCTCCAGCAACACACTGGCAGGGGTCTCCAGCAACACACTGGCAGGGGTCTCCAGCAACACACTGGCAGGGGTCTCCAGCAACACACTGGCAGGGGTCTCCAGCAACACACTTGCAGGGGTCTCCAGCAACACACTGGTAGGGGTCTCCAGCAACACACTGGCAGGGGTCTCCAGCAACACACTGGCAGGGGTCTCCAGCAACACACTGGTAGGGGTCTCCAGCAACACACTGGCAGGGGTCTCCAGCAACACACTGGCAGGGGTCTCCAGCAACACACTGGCAGGGGTCCCCAGCAACACACTGGCAGGGGTCTCCAGTAACACACTGGCAGGGGTCTCCAGCAACACACTGGCAGGGGTCTCCAGCAACACACTGGCAGGGGTCTCCAGCAACACACAGGCAGGGGTCCCCAGCAACACACTGGCAGGGGTCCCCAGCAACACACTGGCAGGGGTCTCCAGTAACACACTGGCAGGGGTCTCCAGCAACACACTGGCAGGGGTCTCCAGCAACACACAGGCAGGGGTCTCCAGCAACACACAGGCAGGGGTCTCCAGCAACACACTGGCAGAGGTCTCCAGCAACACACTGGCAGGGGTCTCCAGCAACACACTGGCAGGGGTCTCCAGCAACACACTGGCAGGGGTCTCCAGCAACACACAGGCAGGGGTCTCCAGCAACACACTGGCAGAGGTCTCCAGCAACACACTGGCAGGGGTCTCCAGCAACACACAGGCAGGGGTCTCCAGCAACACACTGGCAGGGGTCTCCAGCAACACACTGGCAGGGGTCTCCAGCAACACTGGCAGGGGTCTCCAGCAACACACTGGCAGAGGTCTCCAGCAACACACTGGCAGGGGTCTCCAGCAACACACTGGCAGGGGTCTCCAGCAACACACTGGCAGGGGTCTCCAGCAACACTGGCAGGGGTCTCCAGCAACACACTGGCAGAGGTCTCCAGCAACACTGGCAGTGTAACGGAAGTGGAAGAGGGGATGGAAATAAATAGAAAAAATAGATATAAATATAAAATAGATATAAAATAAAAATAATGTATGGAAGGAGGAGTAAGGAAGCATATGGAAGGGAGACGTTAGAGGGAACAGAGGAAGGAGGGAGAAAGAAAGGTGGAAAGATACTTAGTGGAAAGGTAGTCGAGAAAGAATTAGGGATGAAAAGAATGGATTATATGATAGTATTAAGGATGAAATGAAGAGATTTCATTTATATACGAATGGATAGGAGAGAGTGGATTGTGGCTAGACTGTCTGGGGTTATATCCAGTCTGTCTGGGTTTATACCCAGTCTGTCTGGGTTTATATCCAGTCTGTCTGGGTTTATATCCAGTCTGTCTGGGTTTATATCCAGTCTGTCTGGGTTTATATCCAGTCTGTCTGGGTTTATATCCAGTCTGTCTGGGTTTATATCCAGTCTGTCTGGGTTTATATCCAGTCTGTCTGGGTTTATATCCAGACTGTCTGGGTTTATATCCAGACTGTCTGGGTTTATATCCAGTCTGTCTGGGTTTATATCCAGACTGTCTGGGTTTATATCCAGTCTGTCTGGGTTTATATCCAGACTGTCTGAGGTTTATATCCAGTCTGTCTGGGTTTATATCCAGACTGTCTGGGTTTATAACCAGACTGTCTGGGTTTATATCCAGACTGTCTGGGTTTATATCCAGACTGTCTGGGTGTGCACTGAGACTGTCTATATTCATAGATTGCATTTCTGCACAGACTGTGTGGATAGAGGTAGAGAGAGAGAGAGAGAGAGAGAGAGAGAGAGAGAGAGAGAGAGAGAGAGAGAGAGAGAGAGAGAGAGAGAGAGAGAGAGAGAGAGAGAGAGAGAGATAGAGAGAGAGAGAGAGAGAGAGAGAGGGGGGGGGACCAGAGACTGTGTGTATGTGCATTACTGGGGGGAGTGTGGGAGTGGGTCACCCCTACACCTCCCACGTGTCCTTCCACTCCCAGGCATCCCGTGGTAATTTGTGCCTGGCTCACCGTGGGAGAGATGAACGCAGGGCATCGATCTCCGCCCCACTGCTGCGGCCATGCAGCCCCTCCCTGCACCAACACTCTCTCTCTCTCTCTCTCTCTCTCTCTCTCTCTCTCTCTCTCTCTCTCTCTCTCTCTCTCTCTCTCTCTCTCTTGTTCTCTGTGTCTCTTTTGCTCTCTATTTTTATCTCTCTCTTTATCTGCTTTCCTCTTTATCTCTCTCTTGCTTTCTCTAATATTTTTTTTCCCTAAGACTAGGGTTCATGATGAATGGTGGAGGTGTTCCCAGTTACGCTGGCCGCTAAGAGCTCTTATCCTACATCAACATCTTAAAGATGACCCTTGTGTCTCATTTATTTGATGAGGCTTGTGTCTTTCTTGCTTGCTTGCTTTATTTTGCTTGATCTGTCTCTATAGTTTGATTGATTTATCTCTTGCTTACTCTCTCTTTTTTCTATATCTCTCTTGCTTTCCCTATCTTTCTCTATATCTCTAGCTTGCTCTCTTACTTTCTCTCTTTTTCGCTTCTTCTCTATCTCTTGTTTCCTCTATATCTCTACTTCTTGCTCTCTATCTCTTGCTTTCTCTTTATCTCAACTTCTTTCTCTTTATTTCAACTTCTTTTTCTTTATCTCTTGCTTTCTCTCTATTTCAATTTCTTGCTCTATATCTCTCTCTCTTGTTGGGTTATTTCTCTCGTTTGATCTCTTGTTTTATCTCTATCTTGTTTGTTCTGTCTCTTCCTCTCGTTTTTGCCCTTTTTGTCTTTTGCTTACTCTCTTTCGCTCTTCATCTCACTTGCTCTCTATATCTCTTTCTTGCATCCTCTGTCTTTTGAATTTATCTTAAGTCCTATTTCCACTTTGAATTCAGTTTTCCTTCAATTCTTCGGCCTCTGTTATGTCCTTGAATCTTAATTGTTTGTCCATTATTGCTGTGATACTCTTTATCCACTCTCATTCCTCTTCCTTCCTTTGCTGTTCCCCTTACCTTGTCTCTTCCTTGTCTTTATCCACCCCCCTCTCTCCCTTCCCCTCTCCCACACAGCCATTTATTCTCCCCTCAGTGTCTTATGCCCCTACCCTTCCTTATTCCGTTTCATCCAATGTTTTAAGCTTCTCATCTTCTCAATCCAGCACCCTCTTCCCTTCTTCTGTTCTCCCTATTCTTGTTAACGCATATTCCCCTCTTTCCTTATTATGTGTATCTCCTCACTCCATCTTTCTTCTTCTTCTTCTCTCTCTCATTCTCTCTCTCTCTCTCTTTCTCTCTCTCTCTCTCTGCCCAATCTATTTGGCTTCTCTTAATACCCCTTTCTGAGTATCGATCCAACGTTGTTGTGGCTCTAAGAAGTGAGGGGAAGACTGGAAGGGTATTAAGGTAGAGGTAGAAGGGGTAGATTCAGGGGGGTAGATAGGTAAGAATTGAGGGTAGGCTGAGCGTGAGTGCTGGGCGTCTGGGTTCTAGCAGTAGGTCGTAGGAGGAGGTCGTAGCAACGAGTAGTCCAGTGATTAAGACAATTCCAGTTTGTTCTTAGCTTCCAGCTATAGTCAGGGCCAAAGTCAGACACTCAAGAGGACGAGGAGGCAAATAATCAGTACGAGAGGCCTGCAGGAGGCTACAGGAGGCTACAGAGGCCACGTGAGTCTACAGGAAGTTACGTGAGACTACAGGAGGCTACAGAGGCCACGTGAGTCTACAGGAAGTTACGTGAGGCTACAGGAGGCTACAGGAAGACCCCAGGGACAACAAGGGCTGAAAGAGAGGCAACTCCGGAATCAGTAAACAAGGATCTAAGACCACAAATAACACTGAAACTGTCCCCCCCCCCCACCCCCCTGAAGGTCCCAGTAACTACACAACACGTGTAGTTTGGTAGTTAGTGAAAACTAACTACCAACCTGTCCTCTTACAAAGAACGTCGCATTTCGATCATATACGTTACATAAGGCCACAAAATTGTCGTCCTAGAAAATGGAAGCGGCTCGCGAAAGTGACGTACTGTCCCGTTTTCTGTTTTGGGACCTCTGCTAGGTTAGGAGAGGACACTTGGCCGTTATCCTGACGGTGGGGAAATCTTAGGAGGACAGGCCGGACAAAGACCCCGTCTTTGTTCAAAATGAGAAACGGTGGGACGGCGCAGATGGCGCGGGTGGAAGCTGGGGACACAGCTGAGCCGGAGAGATGCCTCGGACATTGAAAGGAGGCGACAAAAAGGAGATTGTTGAGGCAAATTCAATAGGCAGCTTCAAAAGTGAGAGAGACCCCCAAGTGGACATGTGAGGGGCCGACAGGAAGAGCTCGTCTCATCACCAGGATAGTGGTGAAGAGGGGGACAAGCTCAGACGATTGCTAAGACTGATTCCATTTCAATATTTGCTTTATGGAGAAATCTCAACAATGCCGGTCGACTGAGTGTTAAAGATCGGGCCCCAAGAGCTGAATATCAACCCTAACAAGCAGAGCATAGTAGGCATCCATATAATCACTCACCTCCTCCTCTCCAATCATCGCTGACGCTTTCTGTAGATAAATAATTCCCCGTGACAGGTCTTAGATGATGCCGTCTTGAGGCACTAACAACTCACTAGTTCCTAAACCACCTCTATGATTTTGTTTTGTATCAGGTGTATTTTGTCTTTATTTTACAGTGTTAATTATCTGTTTTATTATTACAGTAACTCTTTAATATTATTATTTGATTATTTGATTATTATTTGATTATTATTCAAATAATAATTAATTGTATTAATTATTATTCATTTTATTAATTATTATTCATTGTATTAATTATTATTATTATTGTTAGTTATTATTAATATTATTTGTTTCCTCAATATTTTTGCAGTAAATATTTTTATATTATTATTTTTATTCTTATTATTGATGCTGATCTTTGCAACCCTTATAATTGAGCCATTAATTATATGAATAATAAATTAAAAAAAACATGGAATATAACTTGAATGTTTTCCAGTGTTCTTGAATCTTTATTATTTATTGATTTATTATGCACCCCATACCCCTCCCGAGGGCGCTGGAGGAAAGGGTTAGAGAAGCACATAATGGGCTCAGGAACTGAACCTCAGAGTTCATTTAGCTAAACAGGTCACAATCTTTTGACGCTAGTTACACAAGTGTTATTATATACACACATACATGTATATACATACATATACACAAATATATATACATATCAATGGTTTTGTTATTGGTGCATCAAGACTGCACTTGGCTCTTACATGACGTCTGCAATAATTGCTTGCACACAGTCTCGTAAGGAATCTCAGGGTATTCAGGATTTAATCTTGAAACTGTGTGTGCTTAGTTGTTTGGCTTTATTAAACCGTTTGGGGCGGACGTACGTGTGTGTATGTGTGTGTGTGCGTGTGTGTGTGTGTGTGTGTGTGTGTGTGTGTGTGTGTGTGTGTGTGTGTGTGTGTGTGTGTGTGTGCGCGCGTGCGTGTGTACTCACCTAATTGTGCTTGCGGGGGTTCAGCTCTGGTTCTTTGGTCCCGCCTCTCAACTGTCAATCAACTGATGTACAGATTCCTGAGCCTACTGGGCTCTATCATATCTACATTTGAAACTGTGTATGGAGTCAGCCTCCACCACATCACTGCCTAATGCATTCCATCTGTTAACTACTCTGACACTGAAAAGTTCTTTCTAACGTGTCTGTGGCTCATTTGGGTACTCAGTTTCCACCTGTGTCTCCTTGTTCGTGTATCATCCGTGTTAAACAGTTTATCTTTATCTACCCTGTCAATTCCTCTGAGAATATTGTAGGTAGTGATCATGTCTCCCCTTACTCTTCTGTCCTGGAGTGTCGTGAGGTGCATTTCTCGCAGCCTTTGTTCGTAACTCATGCCTCTTAGTTCTGACACTAGTCTAGTGGCATACATCTGAACTTTTTCCAGCTTCGTCTTGTGCTTGACAAGGTACGGGCTCCATGCTAGGGCCGCATACTCCAGGATTGGCCTTACATATGTGGTATACAAGTGTGTGTGTGTGTGTGTGTGTGTGTGTGTGTGTGTGTGTGTGTGTGTGTGTGTGTGTGTGTGTGTGTGTGTGTGTGTGTGTGTGTTTACTAGTTGTGTTTTTGCGGGGGTTGAGCTCTGCTCTTTCGGCCCGCCTCTCAACTGTCAATCAACTGTTTACTAACTACTTTTTTTTTCCACACCCCCCCCCCCCCAGGAAGCAGCCCGTGACAGCTGACTAACTCCCAGGTACCTATTTACTGCTAGGTAACAGGGGCACTTAGGATGAAAGAAACTTTGCCCATTTGTTTCTGCCTCGTGCGGGAATCGAACCCGCGCCACAGAATTACGAGCCCTGCGCGCTATCCACCAGGCTACGAGGCCCCTGTGTGTGTGTGTGTGTGTGTGTGTGTGTGTGTGTGTGTGTGTGTGTGTGTGTGTGTGTGTGTGTGTGTGTGTGTGTGTGTGTGTGTGTGTGTGTGTGTGCTGCGCGTGTGCTCCAGAAACCTGTTTGCCTTGCAGCTCATGCGAATTTACACAGTCCCTGCCTATTGCTCCCTCCCACCTCTTCTCTTCTCCCTCTCTTTCTCTCTCTCCCTCGTGCCCCCTCCACCTCTTCTTCAAAAGTAGCTCATGAAACATGATTTCTTCGCATAATGTACAATCACCCGTCCATCACTGCCTCTTTCTCACGTGTCATTATCCTCTGTTTCTCTCTCTCTCTCTCTCTCTCTCTCTCTCTCTCTCTCTCTCTCTCTCTCTCTCTCTCTCTCTCTGTCTCTCTCTCTCTGTCTCTCTCTCTCTCTCTTTCTCTCTCTCTCTCTCTCTCTCTCTCTCTCTCTCTCTCTCTCTCTCTCTCTCTCTCTCTCTCTCTCTCTCTCTCTCTCTCTCTCTCCAGCACACAGACTTTGCTCTCGCCCCGTGTGTGTACCTAAGCTCGGGTTTCGACTGGATTGCAGAGCTGGTGAACCTGTGGCCCAACCCAGGCTTGCAGGCGCGGTGGGGAGGCTGCGAAAGAGTGGGGGGGGGAGAGAGAGAGAGAGAGAGAGAGAGAGAGAGAGAGAGAGAGAGAGAGAGAGAGAGAGAGAGAGAGAGAGAGAGAGAGAGAGAGAGAGAGAGAGAGAGAGAGAGGGAGAGGGAGAGGGAGAGGGAGAGAGAGAGAGAGAGAGAGAGAGAGAGAGAGAGAGAGAGAGAGAGAGAGAGAGAGAGAGAGAGAGAGAGAGAGAGAGAGAGAGAGAGAGAGAGAGAGAGAGAGGAGAAAAAATTTAAATACATAAAAAAATATTCGTGAGAGCGTTTGAGCGACACAGAGGCGCACAGACAAGGGTGCATAATGTGATTACTTTCCCAATGTAGTTAAGTGTGACCTAGTGCATATGCTTACCGTCACCCCCCGCCCCCCCTCCTCCTCCTCCTCTGGCTTAGGAAACACACGAGAACTGCCACACCTCCTCAGCTCGGGCCATTACATGGCCTGCCACAAAAAGCCCTCAGGAGGAGGCACCTGGAGCGTGGCAGGTGCCCCTCCTTCAGGCAGAAGGCACAACACCGCCCCCCGACTACTCCCACACATCATCTTGAATCAAAAAAACATCATTTGTTTAGGTGTGCTGCTGGCGAGAGACGAAGCACCTACACCCTGGCCACAACACCCTCCCCAGGCAGGAACATGAGAGACGAAGCACCTACACCCTGGCCACAACACCCTCCCCAGGCAGGAACATGAGAGACGAAGCACCTACACCCTGGCCACAACACCCTCCCCAGGCAGGGGACATGACAGGCGAAGCACCTACACCCTGGCCACAACACCCTCCCCAGGCAGGAACATGAGAGACGAAGCACCTACACCCTGGCCACAACACCCTCCCCAGGCAGGGGACATGACAGGCGAAGCACCTACACCCTGGCCACAACACCCTCCCCAGGCAGGGGACATGACAGGCGAAGCACCTACACCCTGGCCACAACACCCTCCCCAGGCAGGGGACATGACAGGCGAAGCACCTACACCCTGGCCACAACACCCTCCCCAGGCAGGGGACATGACAGGTGAAGCACCTACACCCTGGCCACAACACCCTCCCCAGGCAGGGGACATGAGAGGCGAAGCACCTACACCCTGGCCACAACACCCTCCACAGGCAGGAACATGAGAGACGAAGCACCTACACCCTGGCCACAACACCCTCCCCAGGCAGGGGACATGAGAGACGAAGCCCCTACACCCTGGCCACAACACACCCTCCCCAGGCAGGGGACATGAGAGACGAAGCCCCTACACCCTGGCCACAACACACCCTCCCCAGGCAGGGGACATGAGAGGCGAAGCACCTACACCCTGGCCACAACACCCTCCACAGGCAGGAACATGAGAGACGAAGCACCTACACCCTGGCCACAACACCCTCCCCAGGCAGGAACATGAGAGACGAAGCCCCTACACCCTGGCCACAACACCCTCCCCAGGCAGGGAACATGAGAGACGAAGCCCCTACACCCTGGCCACAACACACCCTCCCCAGGCAGGGGACATGAGAGACGAAGCCCCTACACCCTGGCCACAACACCCTCCCCAGGCAGGGACATGAGAGACGAAGCCCCTACACCCTGGCCACAACACACCCTCCCCAGGCAGGAACTGTGTTAACACATCATCACATAACTCACCGGCCACTGTCTTTACACTCGACACTTCCTATGGCTCGATGTCAGCAGATATTTATCTACTTGTAATTCCTTTCTCATATATTCCCAACTTAGGGACAGCGAGGAGTATCAGATTTTGTCCACGTTAAATAGTTCCTTTAGTGACCACAACGCAAGCTTCATATTCCTCTACAGCGGGTTTCAGTTTTATATTAAAACAAAAACGAGGCGGACAATTTTTCCTGATTCAAAACAACCTCCGTAAACCATGAATCAATGTGCATGTACCTAGAATATAGACCAAACAATACTGTTATTCTGGTGCTTTCACTCTCTGCGTACTGAGTAGTTCTGAAGGTACAGAAGAGAAACCCAACTTTCTCTGGCCATAACGGCCTCACTTTGTTCCTAATCTGACCTACATTCTGGAGAGACTCACACACAGTAAATACGTTTGACATTTTCATTCACACCACCTTCACCTTACACACACACACTAAGGTACCATCTGGGAGGTGAAATCCCGCAAGAGTCAAATAGAGAGAAAGATCTGGGGTTGGTATATCACAACGAACCTGTCCCCTGAAGGATATCATCAGCGGCATATGCTAGATTAGCCAACATAACAACTGCCTTTAGAAACTGGTGTAAGGAATCGTTCAGGACCCTGTATACCACTTATGTCAGACCAATCCTGAAGTATGCAGCCCCAGCTTGGAGTCCATACCTAGTTAAACAAAAGACAAAGTTAGAGAAGGTTCAGGGGTATACCACCAGACTAGTCCAGGAACTGAGAGGTATGAGCTACGAGGAAAGGTATGCCACCAGACTAGTCCAGGAACTGAGAGGTATGAGCTACGAGGAAAGGCTAAGGGAGCTGAACCTCACAACCCTGAAAAACAGAAGAGTACGGGGAGACATGATAACCACCTACAAAATTCTCAGGGAAATTGACAGGGTGGACAAAGACAAACTCTTTAGGACGAGTGGAACACGAACAAAAGGACACAGGTGGAAACTTAATACCCAGATGAGCCACAGGGACGCTATATAATATATATATATTCAGTGGGGCACGCTGCCCTTTACGGGCTCACCATAGCCCGTGCTACATGGACATTTCGTTCTGAGTAGCTAAATCTAAAACAACAACAACAACGGCACGCTGCCGTCCTAGCTAGTGGCCCTCCACGGGCTGACTACTCCCTCCGCACACTTACCAACACGACCTTCCTAAAACCTTGCCAAATCTCTACAGTGCCACCAGACGCGTTCTGGAGCCTGATGTTCCAACAATTTGATGACAAATTTCGAGAAGAAAGTGAACATCTAAAGAGAGATATGATTACGATGAATAGACTGCAGGCGATGAGTCACAATAACGTGGCTAAAGTATGTTGACCAGACAACACACTAGAAGGTGAAGGGACGTCGACGTTTCGGTCAGTCCTGGACTATTCTCAAGTCAGTTGTCTTGGATTTCGAATCCAATCACAATCGACTTGAGAATGGTCCAGGACGGACCGAAACGTTGAATAGACTGAATAGTCTATTCGTCAAGTGGTTGAGGAAATATTATTCCCGCTGCAGAAATATTAGGCAAGGGTACCCGTCATTCCATAGGTCTAAAATTAAGTTGAAAACTCAAATTCTAGGAGGCCCTTGGGGTCCACCCAGAGCCAGAAGTGGGGGTGGTCACATCTTAGCAGAGACAGTGACACTCTCCACGTGGGCTGGGCTCGAGTGAGGGTCAACATATTTGTAACCATTCCTGTAAGCCTTCCGGGCTCTGTATCCTGGCCTCCGGTGGGCCAGGATACAGAACCTGATCCTAGGCTGTATCTGGTATACTGTAGGGAAACCCAATGACCGTAATCTACTGTAATCTACAACCAAATCTACTATTTGGCGCCTCATGTTCAACATCAGTTTACCTCTCCTGCTCTTTATCTCTCTCTTTCATTCTTTTTATCTAATGTTTCCTTCTCCCTTATTCTCCCCCTCCCCTTTCTATATCTTTCTCTTTTCCCCTTTCTCATCTCCACCTTTCCCCTTTTCCTCTCCATCTACCCCCCCCCCCCCCCCGCTGGGCGGCCCGGGTCTCCACTCTGACGTTCGTAGCTTTCAGATCAATATTGTTCTTCCTGGAGACTGGCCGCTCTATCCCTCGCCCGCACCTTCTATCCTAGGCCTCTCTCTCTTCTAGTGGAGGGCTAATTATATCTCAGGGTTGTACCATCCACCACGGGACTTACTTTCTATCCTCGGCCAATGTGCTTTCTTTCCTAGGTCTATTCGTGTTAGGGAAAAACCTGTTTACTGTATCCTAAACTTAGTCTATATTAATATTATATATTTTTTGCAATCCAAGACTGCTTTCTCTATCCCAAGTACCCTCCTGTCATCCCACGGGTGGTTCTTGTATCCCAGATTGTTTCCTATCCCAGGATCTCCCCCTCTCTCACTATCCCTAGGGGGGGTAGAAATAGCCTAACGTACTCTATCCCTTTGAGATGTATTTCTTTCTTGTCTCAATAAACATACTTGAACTTGAACTTGAACCCAGCCGTCCTCAAGTTAATTCTGACAAATTTGTAAAGATTTCCGGATCTTCCTAGCCTTCCTATCTTCCTCTCTCCCTTACTAGTCCGTCCCCCAGCATCAGTCGATCTATCCACTGCATATCCTTCAATTTCCTCTGATTCTATTATCGTAATCTGCGAACAATTAACTCACGTGGCGCGTGTGGTGGAAGGGAGAGCAGTCGTCCAAGGTGAGGGTTAGGTTCTCCTGGAGGGTGAGGGTCGTCTTAGAGTAGGGGAGGTCGTTCACAGCGGGCGTAGGGGGGGGGGGTCGCCTCGGCAGACGGGGGGAGTCGTACATGGTGGGAGGGGGGGGGAAGGGGGCAACAACAGTCGGATTTACCAATATTCACTTCAATTTAAGGCCGTTTGTCATTCGGATGTGTCCACCACCCATATGATTCCGCCCTGCCTCACCCCTCCCCACACCCCCTCTGCCTCACCCCGCCCTGCCTCACCCCTCCCTACACCCCCTCTGCCTCACCTCGCCCTGTCTCACCCCGCCCTGCCTCACCCCTCCCAACACCCCCCTGCCTCTCCCCGCCCTACCTCACCCCGCCCTGCCTCACCCCGCCCCACACCGTCCTGCCTCACCCAGCCGCACCTCCTGCCTTCCCCCATGGTTGAGGACCTACTCCCCCCCCCCCCAACCCCCCAAACCACCCGAGCCATGCGTCAGCACCCAAGGGCGTCGTACACAGTGATCAACGAGGCAGGAAGGAACTCAAGAGTATGTAGTTGCCACAGCCCTCGCCCCTAGGGTCTGGTCCTGGGGGCACTGGCCACGAGACCCTTCCCGCAGGCCTCGCCCGAGACCCCTGCCAGAGGTTTGACCCTGAGATTCACCCGCTGAGTTTTGGCTCTGAGACACGCAAGCCGCCTGCCCGTCAGACTCATCCCCCATGGCCTCTGGAGAGAACATTAGACCTCATTGGTGAGTATCATACTCATGAGGCTCGCCCTTGAGAGTCACGCTTGAGATCTGGCTGCGAGACTCGTTCTTGAGGGCCAAACACTCAGACCTCCTGGGACCTAGTCCTTCGGCGCAGATCTGGCCTTTACTGACACCCGGTCCTGAGGAAGCCCTTTGGGACCCAGTCCTGTGACATCCACAGTGGAGTCGGATGAATGGTCTTTGAGAACAAGGAACCCATCCCTACTCCAAGGTTTTTAAGCGGACTACGAAGTAAAAGGAATTGTTTAATCTTCGGGGTTAATCCTATCAGACTCTTGTGTCTGGTGGGTGGCGGGGAGGGGGGGGGGGGTTGGGGGTGAGGCCAGTGGTGTGTACTCACCTACATATGCTTGTGGAGTAGAGCTTCTGCTCCCGGGCTCCAACTTTTCAGTACTGTTCATGTAATCTAAATATTTAACATTTGAAGCGGTGTATGGAAAGGTTGCTTCAACATCTTTTATTTTAACACCAAATCAGCATTCTTCTTGACGTGTGTGTGTGTGTGTGTGTGTGTGTGTGTGTGTGTGTGTGTGTGTGTGTGTGTGTGTGTGTGTGTGTGTGTGTGTGTGTGTGTGTGTGTGTGTGTGTGTGTGTATGTGTGTGTGTGTATGTGCGCACGCGAGAGTGAGTTGGTGAGGGTTTTTGTGAAATTGCGACTTTTTGCACACGAAGCTGTAGTTATTCCTCCCTTAAATCCGCCCCCCTCCCCCCTCCGGCCATCACGTCACCACTCGGGATACGGTAATTTGACCGTTATTTTAACCGTCGCGTCACCTGGCATAACGGTTCCCGCGGTTCAAATTTGAAGTTCACCTTGCGAATCCTATTTAACTTTCTCGTACAAAAATGGGGTTGGTTTCCAGATAATTAGCATAAAGGTAGTTACAAATAATAATAATAATAATAAAATATATTTCTGAGCTATCAGAGAGTTTAAGAATGTACTCTGCAATATTTTCGTTAATGTTTTTTAATAAATGCCAATGCAGAGAACATAAAGCGCCGCCCTAAAATGCTTGGAAAATACAACAAAAAAAAGTATAGATGAGTAACGATAAAAAAAAGGTTATGCTTCCATGACAAGTTATCAGCTTGAACTCTAAAAATGATTACAAATACAGCCAAATAACACTTTAATAAAAAAGGGTGAAAGTAGTTATTTTTTTTTGGAAAGGAAAAAAAGGGAGTTTAAGGGGCCCAAGTTACTGGAAGACCTAGGAGTCCAAGGGCATCTATTGCCTAAAGTCCCAGGAGTCCAAGGGCCCCAGTCCCTGGACTCGTGGTCAGTGAGAGTGACTTAAAAGGGAGAAAACCGTTAGGACTCATCAAGCGGTGTTCTGAACCCAAGAACAAGAAACTGACCATTCGTCTCTTATGGAAGGTTACGACAGTGTTCACCGCAGGTGATTTAAAAAGTCCTGTGCAGGATGGCGACAATGGAGAACGCCAGGTGACCATAAACCTTCCAGGATGGAGTCACCTTGCCTGACAAGAAAGATTAGAGGTAGTAGTAGCTCTAACAATTTCCCTCCAGACACCGCATGACGGAGCAGATCTCATCGCATCGTTTAAGACACTCGACAATATACGAGACCTTAACCAAGACATTCCTTTACCCAGCGTCAACCTCCCGCCAAGTCATCTTGCAGAACAAACAACAGGAAGAATTTTTTTTTGTCATGAAGATAAATCGACGGTGGAACATCTTTCCCGGTGAGGCCGTGAAGCAAGGTCACTTCTTAATTAACTTACATATACAACTGAAACAGTTCAGACGAGATCAAGGAATGCCATCCCTTACAACCCACAATAGGCGATGTCTTCGCACTGTTGTGGTACCCTACACCCACCTGCACTCATTTCTGTTTACTCTTTGAGTCAGATTCGTTCACAGCTAGAAGCATAGAAGCAACAAAGAACAAGTCAGGGAAGTGACAGCCCGCAGATCCGTATGGCACAGCCTGTTCTCACCAACAAAGGCCAAATGGCCATTACTCCAGCCGCCAGCCTTTGATGCTTATGAATGAAAAACGTTTTATGCACGACTAGGAACTGTTCGAACATTTCTCGAACAGTGCTTCGCTGACGACCTCTGTTCGAATGGCAACTCTGTAAATGTTTTACCGACATACTTCAAATGCAAATAGTTGCCAACAGAACCTAATCAACTAACCTAACCATGCCAAACTATGCATAGAACATCATAGAAATTGATGGACGAATCTAGGGGGGGGGGTCTGCCGTTGCTTTAACAAGTCTGGCCTGAGGACGGGTTGCACGGCAAGGTTGATAACTAATGCTTATGGTCCTATGCACAGTAGCTTCTAGAACAAGATGGCGTCTTGAAGACTATAATGTATGGAACTGTAGCAGAAGCACCAGGAGATGACAGACCTGCTTGTGAGGAAGCGCAGGATGTTGTTGCTGTTGTTATAGATTCAGCTACTCGGAACAAGTTCCAAGTAGCACCGGCTATGGTGACCCCGTAGTGGGCTTACCTGGCACAGGAGCGGGGCTAGTAGCACGGGCTATGGTGAGCCCGTAGTGAACTTACCTGGCACAGGAGCGGGGCTAGTAGCACGGGCTATGGTGAGCCCGTAGTGAACTTACCTGGCACAGGAGCGGTGCCACAAAAGCAGGAGCCGAGACAGTCGTGGAATAGGGCGAGCATAGTTGACATCAGACAGATCAACAGCGAGGATAAAATAAGAGTTCCACCAGCCCATACAACGGGCTCACCATAGCCCATGCTACTTGCTGCTCCTGTGCCAGATAAATCCTCAACGGGCTCACCATAGCCCGTGCTACTTGAAACCTTTTGTTCTGAGTGGCTGAATCTACAAATACACCTACAACATCCTTCTACAAGCCATTATAGAGCCACATGGCTCAGTGTTCCTCACCCTACAAGCCTACTACTAGCCGCTACACATGACCACCATTAGGTGAAAATAACGAGCCCAAAACTCCCACGTTTGTTAAATTAATTACCAATTATCATAACTTTGTTGTACTAATCAACAAAAAAAAGAATTCCCAGCAATTATTTCAGGTGGCGTAATTACTTCTCACAACTCAGGAACTGATTAATAATGCGGAGTAATGTGATTAGCGAAAGCTGTTATAACGGTGAGTCACCGGGTGTGGTCACCAGGTGTGGTCACCGGGTGTGGTCACCAGGTGTGGTCACCAGGTGTGGTCACCGGGTGTGGTCACCGGGTGTGGTCACCGGGTGTGGTCACCAGGTGTGGTCACCAGGTGTGGTCACCGGGTGTGGTCACCGGGTGTGGTCACCGGGTGTGGTCACCAGGTGTGGTCACCGGGTGTGGTCACCAGGTGTGGTCACCGGGTGTGGTCACCGGGTGTGGTCACCGGGTGTGGTCACCGGGTGTGGTCACCGGGTGTGGTCACCGGGTGTGGTCACCAGGTGTGGTCACCGGGTGTGGTCACCAGGTGTGGTCACCGGGTGTGGTCACCGGGTGTGGTCACCAGGTGTGGTCACCAGGTGTGGTCACCAGGTGTGGTCACCGGGTGTGGTCACCAGGTGTGGTCACCGGGTGTGGTCACCAGGTGTGGTCACCAGGTGTGGTCACCAGGTGTGGTCACCGGGTGTGGTCACCGGGTGTGGTCACCGGGTGTGGTCACCGGGTGTGGTCACCGGGTGTGGTCACCGGGTGTGGTCACCAGGTGTGGTCACCAGGTGTGGTCACCGGGTGTGGTCACCAGATGTGGTCACCAGGTGTACAACGGTGACCCTAAAGTGTAGACGTTGTTAGTCAAGTGAAACACACAGTTACTACACCATCTTGTCCATGTACCACAGCATCACTGTACCATAGTGTGTCTGTACCACAGCATCACTGTACCATAGTGTGTCTGTACCACAGCATCACTGTACCACGGCATCACTGTACCACAGCATCACTGTACCATAGTGTGTCTGTACCACAGCATCACTGTACCACAGCATCACTGTACCATAGTGTGTCTGTACCACAGCATCACTGTACCACAGCATCACTGTACCACAGCATCACTGTACCATAGTGTGTCTGTAACACAGCATCACTGTACCACAGCATCACTGTACCACAGCATCACTGTACCACATCATCACTGTACCACAGCATCACTGTACCACAGCATCACTGTACCACAACATCACTGTACCACATCATCACTGTACCACAACATCACTGTACCACAACATCACTGTACCACAGCATCACTGTACCACAGTACAATGAAACCCATGGTACAGATATTGGGGAAAACATTACGTGAGAAATATCGGGAAGTTTGATGATATCTGGGGATGATCTCGTCGCCTCGTGTGATGAGTAATCAGGAAATCATAAAGAGAGATGAGTGTCAGGTGAACGACACGTTGGGGGTGGGGGCTAGTGAGCGATATAATGACAGGTGAGCGACAGAGTAAGTGGCAAGTGAGCGATATAATGACAGGTGAGCGACAGAGTAAGTGGCAAGTGAGCGATAGAATGACAGGTGAGCGACAGAGTAAGTGGCAAGTGAGCGATAGAATGACAGGTGAGAGATAGAATGACAGGTGTGATATATAAAGCATGACAGGTGATTGATATTGCTCTTGATACTGGTAATGGCTTAAAAGGGCCACCACTTACGGGCTATTCATGCCCGTGCCACCTTTTGGGTGGCTTAATCTTCATCAATCAATTGATATAAGGAACGATATAACGAAGTGACTTGTAAGAAACTGACTCCCTGTTGGAGGTGAGGACGAGGCTCCTCTATTTCTAGCTTGGTGTAAACAATGCTATATTTAGCGGTCTTCTTAGTATTTTAATGGTAGTTAAATTTTAGTGAACGGTCTGGCATTCTGTTGACACTGTCACCTTGTGGCCACACCTGTGCCTGTATGACACTGTCACCTTGTGGCCACACCTGTGCTTGTATGACACTGTCACCTTGGGGCCACACCTGTGCCTGTATGACACTGTCACCTTGTGGCCACACCTGTGCCTGTATGACACTGTCACCTTGTGGCCACACCTGTGCTTGTATGACACTGTCACCTTGTGGCCACACCTGTGCCTGTATGACACTGTCACCTTGTGGCCACACCTGTGCTTGTATGACACTGTCACCTTGTGGCCACACCTGTGCTTGTATGACACTGTCACCTTGGGGCCACACCTGTGCCTGTATGACACTGTCACCTTGTGGCCACACCTGTGCTTGTATGACACTGTCACCTTGTGGCCACACCTGTGCTTGTATGACACTGTCACCTTGGGGCCACACCTGTGCCTGTATGACACTGTCACCTTGTGGCCACACCTGTGCTTGTATGACACTGTCACCTTGGGGCCACACCTGTGCCTGTATGACACTGTCACCTTGGGGCCACACCTGTGCCTGTATGACACTGTCACCTTGTGGCCACACCTGTGCTTGTATGACACTGTCACCTTGTGGCCACACCTGTGCTTGTATGACACTGTCACCTTGTGGCCACACCTGTGCTTGTATGACACTGTCACCTTGTGGCTACACCTGTGCCTGTATGACACTGTCACCTTGTGGCCACACCTGTGCCTGTATGACACTGTCACCTTGTGGCCACACCTGTGCCTGTATGACACTGTCACCTTGGGGCCACACCTGTGCCTGTATGACACTGTCACCTTGTGGCCACACCTGTGCTTGTATGACACTGTCACCTTGTGGCCACACCTGTGCTTGTATGACACTGTCACCTTGTGGCTACACCTGTGCTTGTATGACACTGTCACCTTGGGGCCACACCTGTGCCTGTATGATACTGTCACCTTGGGGCCACACCTGTGCCTGTATGACACTGTCACCTTGTGGCTACACCTGTGCTTGTATGACACTGTCACCTTGGGGCCACACCTGTGCTTGTATGACACTGTCACCTTGGGGCCACACCTGTGCTTGTATGACACTGTCACCTTGTGGCCACACCTGTGCTTG
>NC_091181.1:29878528-29911028 GCF_040958095.1 Procambarus clarkii
ATAATGAAGGTGAAAAGACCCAATACCTGTGTAAGTGTATAATTAACCCGAATATTCGGATGAAGCTACAGTCTATGAAGGTGGTGTAAACAGTGAATTCACTGATGATAATAAAGTGATGAATGAGATATTACATTTCCTGAGCAACAACGTGGCTGATCAGGTGATGCCTTAAGCCCAGACCTCGGCGAGTCACCGGATTATAGCCACCAACGCTCAATGAAAGCACATGGATGTTTTAACAGACAACAAACACAGGCTAAGTTACACATAAGCACCCCAGATGTAAACAAACAGGCAGCAGGGGCACTGCAAACTGTCCTCTTACACATTACGTCGGAATTTGGCCGTTTGGCCGTAGGCCGAAAATGGACGTAATTTGAAAATGAAAATAAATTTTGGATTTTTTTTTTCCTACAACAGCAAGTTAAGGGTCCTCTGGTAGGTTAGGAGGGCTGGAAATTCTCCTAAGGTTTCAAAACGTCATGAAAACCGTCAATTGAAAGTTTCCTCTCCTAACCTAACCGAGTAAGCCGGAGGACTTGAACAGAAAACGGGACAGTACGTCACTTTCGTGAGCCGATTTCATTTCAAATCACGTCAATTTTCGGCCATAGCGCGCGCAAACGGGAGAAAAGCGACGTTATTTTTAAGAGGACGGGTTGCCTACTGAGGGGCCCCCAGACAGGTGCCGACCTAGCGCTCCCCCCCCCCCCCCCAACACATACACAAACACATTGACTAGGCTGGCTGATCTTCCCAAAGTCAACTGATATCTGGAACATATTTCCTTAACACTATACCCTTTACCTGCAGTATATCTGAAATGGGTATACTGTACTTGTTCTACGCTATCTCTTCATCCACTCTTGATGCCCCTGCTTCAATTTACTGCTACGTGGAGGAATGCCTCTTCCACCAACTCCACCCCCCCCCCTTTCTATCTCTCTGGCTCCACCATCTTCTCTCACCCCACCATTCTCCTCCTCTTCCCCAACTCGTCCTCGTAATAGAACCTCGGTCCATTCAGAGGTCCAACCCGGCCGAAAATTGCGACGTCGCAGGTAAAAGGACAAGTTGAACATCTCGTTACTTGCTTCTTACTAATTGTTTAGACTCTTGTTAATATTACGGCAGCCAGAAAAATGATAGGATGGATTACGAGGACTTTCAAATCCAGGGATCCCATCACAATGGTTGTACTCTTCAAAGCACTTGTGTTGTCCCGTCTTGAGTACTGCTCAGTCCTCACTTCCACCTTCAGAGCAGGAGAGATTGTTGAAATAGAGGGAATACAGAGAACATATACGGCACGCATAGACGCGATAAAACACCAAAATTATTGGGATCGTCTCAAAGCTCTCCAAATGTACTCACTATAAAGGAGACGAGAGAGATATCAAATAATATACACATGGAAAATACTGGAGGGACAGGTCCCAAATCTACACAGTAAAATAACAACGTACTGGAGTGAACGATATGGAAGAAAATGCAGAATAGAACCAGTGAAGAGCAGAGGTGCCATAGGCACAATCAGAGAACACTGTATAAACATCAGAGGTTCGCGGTTGTTCAACATCCTACCAGCGAGTATAAGAAATATTGCCGGAACAACCGTGGACATCGTCAAGCGAAAACTAGATAGTTTTCTTCAAGAAGTTCAGGACCAACCGGGCTGTGGTGGATATGTGGGCCTGCGGGCCGGTCCAAGCAACAGCCTGGTGGACCAAACTCTCACAAATCAAGCCTGGCCTCGGGCCGGGCTTGGGGAGTAGAAGAACTCCCAGAACCCCATCAAGCAGGTATCGAGCAGGTTACTTAAACTCACTCTATGTGAGTGTTCCGTGTAAGTCAGTAACACAGGCGCTCCTTGGCCCTCAAGTTGTATTCACCTAGTTGTGTTTACGGGGGTTGAGCTCTGGCTCTTTGGTCCCGAAATTAAACCGTAAATTGTGTACGGCTGGCAGCAATATCGCGGTGGGCGTCACACGGGTAAATTGCCTCTGCAAATCTGGCACAAGTGCTGGCGAGCTGCCAGTAATTCTCGGGTGGTAAACACCTGTTGAGAGCCAGGTGTGTGATGAGATTGGTGCTCGTGTCGTGGTGTCGTGCTCCTGTGATGGGGGTGTCGTTCATGATGGAGAGGGGGTGGTGTCACGCTGTGCCCCATCGTATAATTTAAGATCATGTCGTATAACATAGCGACATAGTCTCATACACAACTATGAGCAGATGACGGTTCAAGGTAGGTGGTGGTAGTTGTGGTTCAAGGTAGGTGGTGGTAGTTGTGGTTCAAGGTAGGTGGTGGTAGTTGTGGTTCAAGGCACAGATTTCGAGCACCTAGAACATGTCCCGAGTTGAAGAGCAACTTCCAGTGCACCTAATCAACCAACTGACCAACCTCGAGGGTACCTTGAGGTCACCTCGAGGTTGCCTTGAGGTCATCTTGAGGTCACCTCGAGGTTGCCTTGAGGTCATCTTGAGAACATCTCCCCCCCCCTCTGAACCTTGAGAGTTCAGGGGGGAGATGTTCTACATGAAGATCAATGCCCTTGCTTCCCGGCCTCTAATCAGATCTCCTGGTGGACGGTGTGACCAACTAGCCTGTTGGGCGCCGCCGCACGCAGTCTGACAAGCGAGCCACATCCGGAGAGTAATTATTCTTTCAACTTCTCCATAATATCTAATTAGACTTAACCCACAGCCAGGTCTGTTGTATTTAACCGTGCGAGAGGAGGATGTTGTGGACGGAAAAGTGTGGGGGTAGGTAGTGGGGGGGGTGGGGGGGGGGGGGGGGTGGGGGGGGAGTAGAGATAAAGGGTGGGGCAGGAAGGCTCTGAGGGGAAACAGCAGTAAAGGGGTGGGATAGGGAAGAGGAGGAAGAAGAATGGAGAGGGGAGAGTTGTACAAAAGGGGTTATAACAACACGAACACTAATTACTTGGTCTAGTTCGTTAAGTTTCCGGTGCATACAGAGGAACCTCAACCGACTGCACCCGGACACCCGTGTTATACCTCGTCTGATAAGCCGGTTCCGCTCTGTGCATATTATCCGGTAGATGACATGACATGTTAAGAGAAAGCGAAAGGAGAAAGTGCTAAGCCATTACGACTATATAGCACTTAGATGGGATCAAGATAATGATTTGGGATGGGACGGAGGGGGCAGGAATGGTGCCCAACCAATTGGGCAGTCGGGCACTGAACACCGACCTGCATAAAGCGAGACCGTCGCTCTACCGTCCACCCCAAGTGGCTGGGCAGCCACAGGGATGTGAAGATACACGTCTTCAGCGTAACGCCAGCAAGCAAGTGCATTAGAACAGGGGAAAATAGCAACAGATGCCTCCGACTGTAGCATTAAAATCAGATATTATACGAAACAAAGGAATCAAGATTCATTGCATTACACGATCGAGAGATGGAAAAGTTAGGGGGGTTGGGGGCCCAGAAGCTGAAGCCTGGCCTTGCAAACTTCAAGAGGTAAGAACCCTGCTGTGAAGAGGAAAAGACACAAGGTTGCCGGTGCACCCAGCAACACCCCCTAACGGCATCTCTCAACACCTTGCAACACATTTTTCCGATAATACGCAACACTTCATCTATTTGCTCCCAGCGTCCTCCATCACCCTGGCAAACTCATTTTTGTTTGGTTTGGTTGTGTGAAAGGACGACCTTGTTTCGTGTTTTGGGATTTGGTTTTGCCCCAGACTGTGTTTTGTATCTGTTCCGGCTGCTCGGATAGCTTTGTGGTTAGTGGGAAGGTGTTGTCTTGCGTAAGCACTAGTCCTTTCAGAGGGGAATACTTAGCTTATATTGTCTTGTGTGTACAGGTGTGTGTGTGTGTGTGTGTGTGTGTGTGTGTGTGTGTGTGTGTGTGTGTGTGTGTGTGTGTGTGTGTGTGTGTGTGTGTGTGTGTGTGTGTGTGTGTGTATTCACCTAGTTGTGCTTGCGGGGGTTGAGCTCTGTTCTTTCGGCCCGCCTCTCAACTGTCAATCAATCAACTGTTACTTTTTTCCACACACGCGAACGCACGCACGCACACACACACACACACACACACACACACACACACACACACACACACACACACACACACACATACACACACGGGAAGCAGCCCGTAACAGCTGTCTAACTCCCAGGTGCCTATTTACTGCTAGGTAACAGGGGCATCAGGGTGAAAGAAAGTCTGCCCATTTGTTTCTTGCCCGCGCCGGGAATCGAACCCCGGACGACAGGATTACGTGCACAGCGTGCTGTCCTCTCAGCCACCGGCCCTCTGTGTGTGTGTGTGTGGACGCGCATGCTGGTGTAACACGATGGCACCTTGTGTGTGTACATACTGGCACTGGTCTTACCTGACGGCACCGTGTGTGTACAGGTGTATAATTATCACTAAGTGATGGGACCAAGAATATCATCCTCGTCAGCAGCAGCTAACCTGAAGGCCTTAACACCACGACCCAAACATAAACACAACACGGGACGGAACTTGGTTTAGCAACATTTTAGGCTAGATATATAAATGACCAAAGACTGGCTTGACTATTGAGGATGTGCGCCTATCCAATACCCCCACTCCCCCAGGCCCCCCCCCCCCCACACAAGAACTAACCCAAACTGCTGCACAGCCCTTATGCTGCACATAAGGAAAACAGGTAGTGAAGGAACAGGTAGGCAGATAGGGGCAGATGACTACTACAAATTTCACTACAAATGTCAAGGAACTGTGTGAGGACCTCAATAAGAAATTCCAAGAGGTCTTTACAATAGAGTTCCTGAGAGAGGGACTATCTAACCAGGTACCACTGGAGGACTTTGAGAGTACCAGTGGGGAGGTAAGGAAGCATTTGCTTGAATTAGATGTGACAAAGGCTAAAGGCCAAGACTGACTCTCACCATGGATACTAAAATATGAAGTAGAGGCACTATATCTAACACCCTTAGTCGTGTATAACAAGTAACTGGTAACAGGTGAACTGCTAACAATTTGAAAGACAGGTAATGTAGTACGATATTTTTATTTTATATATACAAGGGTTCTTACATTCTTGTAAAGCCACTAGCACGCATAACGTTTCGGACAGGTCCTTATTAATCTTAATTTTCCTCGGAATATGACCCGCCAAATTGTTTAACAACCAGGTATCCATTCACTGTTGTTTGGCAGCGAGACTGTGAAAGGGAATGTTCAATGGTTCCATCTTCAGTCTGGCATGACGGCTGTCAGTGCGCACACTGTCCATGACTGACACATTTCCTACATACCGCAGCGCTCTCTTTTGAAGGCGCTGTAGTTTGAGCTACGGCAAGATGCACGGATATTCTAAGAGTGGTCTTAGAATATCACTTAGCACTCAGTACAGGTGCAGTTTCACGTGCTATGGGTCCTGGTAGCAACACCATTGCTAATTGCGCTTTGGTCATGGCTGCTTTCTTGTTTATACGCTCGGTGCAATTTAGCAATCTTGATATTTCATGGCCCAGGATGGGAGTAGAGGGTCATAGACGTGTGAGCGCGCCTCTGACCTCGATGGCTCCGAGTGAACTGGCCCAGTAGCCTATCAAACTGCTGTATTTTGTTGGAGTTTGTCACCCACTCGTCTTCCCATCTTGTGTGAGCTAGTTCTTAAGTTTTTGCAGAAGTGACCATCATAGAAAATGGGTGTACAGGGGAAACAGAACGCGTTCGAAAACCAAATTTGTGACCTCCAAATAAGCTGGTAATGATGAGTTGCTCATCATAATACCCGCTGTAAATCATCAACCATCTTGACAGTTATGTGCCCGCGTCCCCTGTACTCTGGTTAATAAAGCCCCTCTACCTCCCGCAGGTTCCTTAAACCTTTCACTCCTATATTTCACTCTGGAAATTTCCAGTGTCGAGAGGAATGGCCTCAGAGCAGTAGTAGCAACACCACAGCACCACCATCACCACCACCAGCACCACCAGCACCACCACTACCCCCACCACACAGCACCACCACAGAGCACCACACACCATCACCATCACCACACAGCACACAACCCCCATCACCACACAGCACCACCACCATCACCACACAGCACCACCACCATCACCACACAGCACCACCACCATCACCACACAGCACCACCACCATCACCACACAGCATCACCACACAGCACCACCACCATCACCACACAGCATCACCACCACCACACAGCACCACCACCACCACACAGCACCACCACCACCACACAGCACCACTGCCACACAACACCACCACACAGCAGCACCACACACCACCACAGCACTAGCAACAATACCGCCGAGCTTAATATAGGTATCTACAGAACTTGACTATATTCACTGATGGGTCATCATGAGTATATACACACTAGATAACATCACAAGATAACATGTTTTCTCTAGCAGCCTGAGCACTTATGGAGGTAAGGTAATTATCAAGAGAAAGCGCCCAGCCATTACGACTATATAACACTTAGAAGGGGATCAGGATAAAGATTTGGGATGGGACGAGGGGAAGAAATGGTGCCCAACCACTTGGAAGGTCGGGGATTGAACCTGCATGAAGCGAGACCTTCGCTTTACCGTCCAGCCCAAGTGCGGGAGGTGACCTGGCGTGGGTGGCAACAGCAAGTTATTTCTTTCTTTGTTTCCTCAAATCTTCGTTTTCTCTTCTACTCGCCCCCTCCACCCCCCCCCCCCCCCCACCTTCTCTCTCTCTCTCTCACAACTTTCTCATCAGACTGTTTCTCCACAGGTTCTCTCTCTCTCTCTCCTGTGGCTGTCCCTTGTTCTCTTACTTTCCCACATCTCTATTATCGCTTTCTCGCCTCCTTTTCCATTTTTTCTTATTAATTCACCCATCACCCCCCCCTTCTCTCTCTCTCTCTCTCAAACGCTCTCTTTCCCCCCTCTCTCATCAACCTCTCCTTCACTATGATCTCTCTCCTCTCTTCTCACATTGAACTTTCTCCTCTTTTACTTTTAATTGAAAACTAATACTCTGAACGGCTGATTATTTCACATTTTGCCGGTAATGTGACGTAATGTTTGGCCCTCAGTGTTGACTCTTGCCTCGCCCTGCACCGGCGGTGTCGGGGGCCCTCGCCCTGACGCAGACAGTGTCGGGGGCCCTCGCCCTGACACAGACAGTGTCGGGGGCCCTCGCCCTGACACAGATGGTGTCGGGGGCCCTCGCCCTGACACAGACGGTGTCGGGGACCCTCGCCCTGACACAGACAGTGTCGGGGGCCCTCGCCCTGACACACACGGTGTCGGGGGCCCTCGCCCTGACACAGACAGTGTCGGGGGCCCCTCGCCCTGACACAGACGGTGTCGGGGGCCCTCGCCGGTACAGTCTCTTTACACCAACTAAATAAAGACCTGTGTGCGGCATTAGTCTCTAACATGGCAAAATTTTCATATTGCAAAATGTTTGAGTCAGTATAAAGCTCTATGTATAAGCTGGAATAAAGCTCAATCCCCGCTCTGTGTATAGGTTTTTTATAAAGCTATATATAGCCCATATAATGCTCTACCCGCTTTGATAAGCCGGTATAAAGCTTTATATTTACTTCACCGTCGCATTGATCTAAGAATATTTCCCCAGGCCGACGGACGCGACGCTAACCCGTTACTCTATCCTATAAATAAAAATAGCTTCTAAATATAGACCAACACTGTTTCCTGGGCCCCCTCAGGTCTCCCCTCCCTCGGCTCTCCCCTCACCTAGTTCCCCTCCCTCGGCTCTCCCCTCCCTCGGCTCTCCCCTCACCTAGTTCCCCTCCCTCGGCTCTCCCCTCCCTCGGCTCTCCCCTCACCTAGTTCCCCTCCCTCGGCTCTCCCCTCCCTCGGGTCTTCCCTCCATCACACTGCGCTCAGATAGAGGTATTCCTGTTACCATGCAGGCAGTTAGCTGCTAGGAGTATTGGGGGTCTAAGACCTGAGCGGAAAACTTAACGTTATATGACTGCTCTATAAACATATCTTATCTAGCCTAATTAAACCTATCACAACCTAATCTGACGGAAAACAAAGAAGAAATCAGTGAGCCTCGCTGTACTCAGGGGTGATTGATGGTTAAATGATATTATGTGTTATCGAGTTGTTTTTGCGTTTGCCCTCGCGAAAGATGTCATTTTCTATGTGATATCTCTCTGGTGACCATTTTCTATTATATAGGAGGCCTGTCGTACGTTTATTTAATTAACAGACCCGCACCTAGCTGACCTGGGGCCAGATTCACAAAGCAGTTACGCAAGTACTTACGAACCTGTACATCTTTTCTCAATCTTTGCGGGCTTTGTTTACAGTTATTAAACAGTCATTGAGCTCCGAAGCACCAGGAGACTGTTTATAACAATAACAACAGTTGATTGGGAAGTTTTGATGCTTGTAAACTGCTTAATAAATGTAACCAAGGCCGTCAAAGATGGAGGAAAGACGTACATGTTTTAATTATTTGTCTGTCTCTCACCCTTTATCTACTATTTTTCTGTCAGTTTTCTGTCAGTCTCTGTCACTCTATTAGACGGGAAACGATGCAATACTGTTAGTCTAAATCAAAGATAAAATTTGACTTTTTTTTTAATGTTGGGGTTTTTGAACCGGTTAGATTTTGCCTGAATTTACCTCAGGGCCACTATATACCTAAGAGTCCTCGACGTGGACAGGATGTCGGCGGCTTGTCAAGGGTTATTCAGCGCCAGGCCCTTCCCATGAACACCATCAAGCGAGTGTTGTTGTACGTCCAGGTCTCCACGTATTGCTGCGTAAACAAGAGGATCTCACGTATACCTTAAGAGGATTCGAACCCACGACCCGTTAGTTGCCAAGCAGGCGTGTGCCAACCCCCTGTGCCACGGGGGTGCCTGTACTCATCTTTAGTCAGGCATTTAGTTTTCCCCTAAGGGAGTATTGTTCATTGTTTTTTCTGAGGTAGGTGTGGAGAAGGTAAGAGAAATATGTGAGGGAGGGGTTAGGTAAGAGTGAGGGGAAGGTAAGGATGAGTGGGGGGGATAAGGTCATGTGAGAGGTAAATTGTGAGGTAGGGTGAGGCAGGGGAGAATTGGTATTTAAAGGTAACATGGTGATTTAGAAGCAGGTAAAGAGGTAAGGGTGAGGGGAACATGCAGGGGAGCGAGGAGTTTGAGATAGGGAGGGGAATGGTAGAGAGAGAGAGAGAGAGAGAGAGAGAGAGAGAGAGAGAGAGAGAGAGAGAGAGAGAGAGAGAGAGAGAGAGAGAGAGAGAGAGAGGATGAGGGAGAAACCCACAGAGGGGTGGGATTAGTGAGAGTATAGAGAGGGGAAAGTGGAAAGAAAGGGAGGGAATGAAGAGGGGAGGAAAGAAGGGGTGAGTTAGTGATGTCAGGAGAGGGGAAATAAGAGAGTAAGTGATGAGTCACATGATGGAGCAATGGGTCGCATGGTACATGCAGAGAAGGGGGGGGGGAAGAGGGAGGGTAGGTAAGGGGAAGTAGGGGAGGATAGGTAAGGGGTAAAAAATTAGGAATAAGGGGCGAGTCAAAAATGGCGAGATAAAGGGGCAATAAAGAAGATGCATAGTTAAAAATGTGAAGTGAATAATGGAAACAGGAGAGAGAGAATGGGAGAAGTGAGAGGGAGAGGTAGAAGGAAGAAGAACTATGACGAAATACAGAGAAACAATATCCTAGGGAAGGGGGGAGGGAGAGAGAGAGAGAGAGAGAGAGAGAGAGAGAGAGAGAGAGAGAGAGAGAGAGAGAGAGAGAGAGAGAGAGAGAGAGAGAGAGCTGCAGAAGGCGGTGACGGGGAGACAAGCGGTTACAAAAAATCAATATCTTCCCTCTTTAACCTTGTGGCAGACGGCGTGGACCACCACAGTTCACGGTCACGCCTCGCTAGGCTTACTCCCTGGCACAGAGGGGGGGGGGGGGCGGCGTGGCACAGAGGGGGGGGGTGGCACAGAGGGGAGAGGGGTGGCAAAAAGGGGAGAGGGGTGGCAGAGGTTGACACAAACATGGGAGACTGTGACACAAAAAGGGGAGTTAGGGAGGGGTGACATAGAAGGGGGTGCTCGATAAGGGAAGAACAGAATTGGGGGGTGACGGGGAAGGGTGGCACAGAGAAGCTGGTAGCTAGTTGGGGAGGGGGGAGAGGGGGGATAGGGTGGGGGGACTTCAGTTAAAAATAGAACTTGTAAGGTAACATAATTTGCGTGGGAGGGGGCATTAGACGAGAGGGTGAGGAGGGGGGGGGGGAGAGTATTAGAGAAGGGGAAGGTGGGGCTTGAGGAGGGAGGAGGAGGGGGAGATTAGGGATTTAATACGAGTGGGGGAGGGGAGGCGGAGGAAGTACTAAGACGTGAGGGGGAGGGGGTAGGGAAGACGGCTCGAACACAGGTGGGGGGAATTGGTGGAGGGGGGGGGTGTAGGGAAAGGGGTAGTTGGAGAGGTGGGGAAGAAAGAGGGGGAGAGGGCAGCTACATATTACCGGAAACTACAGGCACACGAGCCGTGATACATGACAGGTGGGGGGGTGGGGGCCATGATTACATGCCCTGTCAATCACTGACCGTCAAGGAACGCGATATGGTGGAGGGGGGGTAGGGGAGGGGGTTGGCTGGGAGAATAGTGAGGGGAGTTCAGAGAGGGGCAGAGAAGAGGGAGGGGATGTGTGTAAGTCAGCAGGGGAACACAGGAGTTAGAGGGGGACTCAAGCAGAAAGGAACAGCAGTGGAAGGTAGACTGTAGATGTGTAGATGTCAACACCCTCAGCCAGCACCTGGAGTAACTGCCAAGACCTATAACAAGACGATGGATTCACAGACTGATACAGGAAAGCGCTCTCTAACCCCCCCCCCCCAATCACTTGCCTGATACAGTGTTACCGGGTACAGAACACACACCGGGTACAGAACACACACCTTCAGTACAGACACCATCAGGAGTGTATAAGACACATCACAACATACCTGGTTGATGGGGTTCTGGGAGTTCTTCTACTCCCCAAGCCCGGCCCCAGGCTTGACTTGTGAGAATTTGCTCCGCCAGGCTGTTACTTGGAGCGGCCCGCAGGCCCACATACCCACCACAGCCCGGTTGGTCCAGCACTCCTTGAAGAAAACAATCTAGTTTTCTCTTCAAGATGTCCACGGTTGTTCCGACAATATTTCTGATGCTCGTTGGTAGGACGTTGAACAACCGTGGACCTCTGATGTTTATACAGTGTTCTCTGATTGTGCCTATGGCACCTCTGCTCTTCACTGGTTCAATTCTGCATTTTCTTCCATATCGTTCACTCCAGTACGTTGTTATTTTACTGTGCAGATTTGGGACCTGGCGCTCCAGTATTTTCCATGTGTATATTATTTGATATCTCTCTCGTCTCCTTTCTAGTGAGTACCTTTGGAGAGCTTTGAGACGATCCCAATAATTTAGGTGCTTTATCTCGTCTATGCGTGCCGTATATGTTCTCTGTATTCCCTCTATTTCAGCAATCTCTCCTGCTCTGAGGGGGAAAGTGAGTACTGAGCAGTACTCGAGACGGGACAACACAAGTGACTTGAAGAGTACAACCATTGTGATGGGATCTCTGGACTTGAAGGTTCTCGTAATCCATCCTATCATTGGAGGACGGAGGAGAAGCCGTCGAGGACACCCATCATCTCGGAAGATTGAGATCAACACCTCAGACACAAAGTACAAATACTGTATGCAACCAAGTGGACAATCCTTCAACCACTCCACCGTAGGGAGTGCCAGGAGCTAAGGTCCCACCTGCAGCCTGAGACTGTCACTGGCAGATGCTGCCACAACTACACCGAGGCGTTTGTTCTACTCACCAATATTCGCCTTAAATCAATTCAACAAAATATACTAATAAAGATCTAAATTGGTTTGGCGTTCTTATAAAATCTGAGACAAGTGAGGAGAGGAAGGGAAGGGTAAACAGGGAGGAAGGGAGCACCTGGCAACTGAGGGGAAGAGGGTAGGGAGGGAGGGAGGGGAGGGAGGGTTGGGGTAAATGAGGTAAAGAACAAGAGAGGGGAGGCGGGTGGTCGATCTTGGGGAACACTGTTCAGTGGGTAACTCTGTTATTGCTGTGGCCTTGTTTGGTCACCTAACTACCTTATCCCCCCTCCCGCATCTCTCTCTCTCCCTTCCTTCCCCTCTCTCTCCCTACTACCCACTCCCTCCCTCCCTCTCTCTCTCTCTCTCTCTCTCTCTCTCTCTCTCTCTCTCTCTCTCTCTCTCTCTCTCTCTCTCTCTCTCTCTCTCTCTCTCTCTCTCTCTCTCTCTCTCATACACAGAGCCGCTCCTGTCTACACGACTCAAGTAACTGCGTGCTGAAGATTGATGGAAAATCTTCACAAGCAGACAGACAGCTGGCTCCAGGCGGGCCCCCCCCCCCCACAGCAGCTGGCTGGGGAGCTGGCATATGACACGTCATGCCACTGTCATGCACACCCTCTTAGGTGGCGGAGGCGTCAATAAGCTTGTCATTGATACTGTTGGCACGTGAAGGTCGAGCCTCGGAGACCTTGTTGTGCAGGTTTAGATGTGTGTTTGTCTCTGTGTTATTGTTTGGTGATAATATTGCTTTCTTGGTCTCGTTCCCCTCACTCTGTCTGTCACCTATGTTCTCCAGGTGAGGGACTGGGATAGAGCCACACACCAGGTGAGGGGCTGGAACAGAGCCACACACCAGGTGAGGGCTGGGATAGAGCCACACACCAGGTGAGGGCTAGGATAGAGCCTCACCAGATCATGCTGGGAAGAACGCCACAGGTGACCTTGGAATCAGCAATGTAAAGTTTGACCTTTGCCGCGCCCTGTTGCCCTGCTCCGTAATGTTGACATACACTCCGTCCTCCATCACCCTAGCTGGGGCCGAGGGTGGTGATGGAGCCCCTCACAGGGGGAGGAGGAGGTAGGGACGGCGGCAGTGGCACTCGCCGTGACGGTAGCACCCACAGAGAGGGTATCAGTGTTAATGGCTGCTTCCATTAACACTGATGGCAGCAGTGATGATGGCACTTGCAAAGAGAGGTGGTGGCACTCAAGAGGATGAAGATGGCAGTGCATGGCACTCATGACCCCTTATACCAACCTGTCCTCTTACTTAATACGTTCACAATTTTTAATGTATTGGACCAATTCGTAAAAAAAATGCGACGTGTTAATGCCAAATTAATGTAGTGTCATATTAATGTTTTCTGCGCATTGTCGTCGATAGGTTAGGTGGGTTGCTTCGGTTCGTACGCTTCGGAGTAGGCAAAACAGTTAAATTTTTTACGTAGTGGCAAGTATAGAAAACGGGTCGGTCTAGTCACCTGATTTTAGCCAAATTTTGGGGACTGACCATAGAAATATTGTAATTATTTGATAACTATGTAACATTTTAACTTGACTGATCCAAAGATGGTGAGCGGCGTTTAGGACCACTAAGGAAAGAATATACGGTGGTGGTAGTTAATTTAATTAATAGTATGGGTGGAACTCCTCTAACAGCCTGGATGGTGGCAGTGGTGGTGGTGGTGGTGGCAGTGATTGTGAGTACAAATAGGTGAGTACACACACACACACACACACACACACACACACACACACACACACACACACGTGTGTGTGTGGTGTGGGAAGAAAAAGTAGTTAGTAAACAGTTGATTGACAGTTGAGAGGCGGGCCGAAAGAGCAAAGCTCAACCCCCGCAAATACAGCTATGTGAATACACACACACACACACCTCACCTCTTGATTGACGGTTGAGAGGGGGACCAAAGAGCCAGAGCTCAACCCCCGCAAGCACAATTAGGTGAGTACACACACACACTCATCTTGCATTGCTTGCAAGTCTTTCACCTGCATAAAGACCACATACTGACCACATGATCTTAGCTACAGTACTGCATTCAAATCATTAATCTTGTAACCTTTTTCACATATATGAGGCAAATTATAACAGTAACTAGATCACCATAAATGTGGACTGTAATAGACTATACAACTTTGGGGTTCCGTTCATGAATGCATTATGTGACTTTTAGCTTTTTGTTAATTAAGCTAAACTATCCACAACTGTGAATAGATTGTTAATGTGCGTGTTATCAAACTTTTTTTTTAACACGTGTGGATACAGGAATAGACGACATTTGACTTTCTGTTAACAGGTTTCAAGCTTTCCCTTCCCATAGGTGATGGTAAACCTTTCCCTTCCCATAGGTGATGGTAAACCTTTCCCTTCCCATAGGTGATGGTAAACCTTTCCCTTCCCATAGGTGATGGTAATCCTTTCCCTTCCCATAGGTGATGGTAAACCTTTCCCTTCCCATAGGTGATGGTAAACCTTTCCCTTCCCATAGGTGATGGTAATCCTTTCCCTTCCTATAACTCATGGTAAACCTTTCCCTTCCCATAGCTCATGGTAAACCTTTCCCTTCCCATAGCTCATGGTAAACCTTTCCCTTCCCATAGCTGATGGTAAACCTTTCCCCTACTAGTTTTCCCTGGAACACGATCCACCAATCAGTATATAATCAGGTCCCCAGTTGCTGCTGTTTGGGCAACAGTTAAAGATTGACGACCAATCAATACTCCCTGTTATGGGCTCGAACCCCGACGAAATAAGTCGCAAGGCGAGTCTGCTGTCACTACGCCACGAAGGAATTAGTCGCTGAAATCAGTTCATCAATACTGTAACTTGCTAAGCTACATGAATACAGGGATTCAGGACCGGGGTACAGTGTGTGCCTCTGTAACCGATCCCACTTCCGGTACTACGCCCACAATGGGTATCGGATGAATAATAAATTAACTGAACTAATAAGACTGTATTAACTGGCCTTTTAAAATGTAAATAATAATTATAATATTAGTATTAATTGAGACCAATTGTATGAGTACATTGTTAGGATTCCACCAACACGCTACCCAAATGAGAGAGAGAGAGAGAGAGAGAGAGAGAGAGAGAGAGAGAGAGGGAGAGAGAGAGAGAGAGAGAGAGAGAGAGAGAGAGAGAGAGAGAGAGAGAGAGAGAGAGAGAGAGAGGGAGAGAGAGAGAGAGAGAGAGAGAGAGAGGGAGAGAGAGAGAGAGAGAGAGAGAGAGAGAGAGGGAGAGAGAGAGAGAGAGAGAGAGAGAGAGAGAGAGAGAGGGAGAGAGAGAGAGAGAGAGAGAGAGGGAGAGAGAGAGAGAGAGAGAGAGGGAGAGAGAGAGAGAGAGAGAGAGAGAGAGAGAGAGAGAGAGAGAGAGAGAGAGAGAGAGAGAGAGAGAGAGAGGGAGAGAGGGAGAGAGAGAGAGAGAGAGAGAGAGAGAGAGAGAGAGAGAGAGAGAGAGAGAGAGAGAGAGAGAGAGAGGGAGAGAGAGAGAGAGAGAGGGAGAGAGAGAGAGAGAGAGAGAGAGAGAGAGGGAGAGAGAGAGAGAGAGAGAGAGAGAGAGAGAGGGAGAGAGAGAGAGAGAGAGAGAGAGAGAGAGAGAGAGAGGGAGAGAGAGAGAGAGAGAGAGAGAGAGAGAGAGAGAGAGAGAGAGAGAGAGAGAGAGAGAGAGAGAGAGAGAGAGAGAGAGAGGGAGAGAGAGAGAGAGAGAGAGAGAGAGAGGGAGAGAGAGAGAGAGAGAGAGAGAGAGAGAGAGAGAGAGAGAGAGAGAGAGAGAGAGAGAGAGAGAGAGGAGAGAGAGAGAGAGAGAGAGAGAGAGAGAGAGAGAGAGAGAGAGAGAGAGAGAGAGAGAGAGAGGGGAGAGAGAGAGAGAGAGAGAGAGAGAGAGAGAGAGAGAGAGAGAGAGAGAGAGAGAGAGAGAGAGAGAGAGAGAGAGAGAGAGAGAGAGAGAGGGAGAGAGAGAGAGAGGAGAGAGAGAGAGAGAGAGAGAGAGAGAGAGAGAGAGAGAGAGAGAGAGAGAGAGAGAGAGAGAGAGAGAGAGAGAGAGAGAGAGAGAGAGAGAGAGAGAGAGGGAGAGAGAGAGAGAGAGACTAAAAGTCTTGCCCAAAAACTGACCTGGATTAAAAAGGAGAGAGCCCTTCGCATTCGAGAACCAAGCATTTTGAACTAAATGTTTCGGAAAACCCATCTATCGAAGGTTATGTTGTGTTAGGTTAAGTAGTGACAGTAAGTTTTCAGAAAAAATATATTATACAATAAAGCATTTTTTTCAGGAATTTACCCAAGAACCAAGTGGAGTGGAGTGCGCAGGGATGTGGGAAAAAAGCATTGTTGGAAGATGTGAATGGTTGGAGGGAATGCACAGAGGTGTGTGTGTGTGTGTGTGTGTGTGTGTGTGTGTGTGTGTGTGTGTGTGTGTGTGTGTGTGTGTGTGTGTGTGTGTGTGTGTGTGTGTGTGTGTGTGTGTGTAAGGGAGGGGGTTGTGTGTGCACGTACGTGTGTGTACTCACCTAATTGTGCTTGCGGGGGTTGAGCTCTGGCTCTTTGGTCCCGCCTCTTAACTGTCAATCAACTGGTGTACAGGTTCCTGAGCCTACTGGGTTCTATCATATCAACACTTGAAACTGTGTATGGAGTCAGCCTCCACCACATCACTGCCTAATGCATTCCATTTGTCTACTACTCTGACACTGAAAAAAATCGACACTGAAACTGACACTGAACTGACACTGAAATGTGTGTGTAGGGGGGGGGGGGAGGGGTGTAGCTTGAGGTGGGCGAGAGCTTGGGGGTTGAGCAGCTGGAGTGATATTACTGCGTCAGGTGTGTGGCTCGTTAATCAGTCTTGGCAGCAGGTGTAACACCTCTTGTGGCTACCTACACCACACCTGCTGCTACTCCACCACTGTACACACCTGCTGCTCCTAGCCTGAACAAGGAAACGTTCAATGTTTTGCCTTACTCAGCCTCTGAAGAAGGCTGAGTGAGACAAGCCGCACCAAGCTGTAAAAAGATAAGGGAGAGAGACATGATTACGACATGTTAGATTCTTAGTGGTAGTGAAAGATTGGACAAGAGGACATAGACTAGACACTCAGATGAGCCATAGAAATCAGTGGAATGATCTGATAGGTAGTTAAGATAAGAAGCAACAGAATCATTGCAATAGCTGATAGGCGACTTGAGGCTGGGGTCCATGAGCTGAAGATCAACCTGAAAGCAGATATGGGGGAGGTGTACTTGCCTGGAGAGTCGCTTGATGCCGGAGCGGGCGAGGGCCGAGGTGATGAGGATGCCTGAGGTCTTCTTGCGGCCGTTGGTGGGCGAGGCTCGGGGCGAGGACTGGGCAGAGCTATCGGCGCTGTCGGGGGCGTCGCCGCCCGCGCCCCGGCACCGCAGGTCCTCGTACCCCCGCCCGCGGGAGGCCACCGCCCGCAGGATGCCCGGGCCACCGTTGCGGGGTGCGGCCAGCGGGCCCTCCTCGCTGACGGAGCCCAGCTTGGTGTAGCGCGTGTGGCCCGGGCCGCAGCTCGCGTTGCGCAGCCTGTGGCACGGGCGGGACACGGGCGGCCGCCCTCCGTGCCGCACGTGCACGGCTGGGCGGCCGCCCTCCGACAGCCGCACCTCCGTGTGGACGCCGCGCGTCGCGGGCGCCGCGAGTCCCGGGCTGTGGCTGGGAGTCGAACCCGCGCTACCGCTGTCCTGATCCGCCGACGACAGCTGCGTGTAACGGGTGAAGGATCGGGTCCCACGCCCGTGCAGGAGGCGGTGGTGGGCGGGATCGACGGGCATGGTTGGTGGGGATCGCGGGGGGCGCGGGGGGCGTAGGGGGCGTGGGGAGCAGCAGGGTGGTGTCCCCAGCGCCGCCGGAACACGCGGCGGTGATGGCCCGCGTGCGCTTAAAGCTGATGACTGAGTCGCTGCGTCTCATGAACCTTCCATCAGAGTCACTACTGCTGGAGACGCGGCCGGCGTGGCCTCCCCGCCCTGCAGGCTCCGGCAGGTGGCTCCCTCAGGCGCGCCATCTGCCGCCTCCTGCCGCTGCGTCAGTGGTGGCGGCAGCAACAGCAGGGAACCGCCCTAGCAACATGGACTCGCAACACTTGCACGGGCACACCTACACTCACTCCCGCATCCTGCACTCTCACTCTACTTCACAGCTGCTGACGGAGGTGTCAATAGTGCACAACTGTAGGGCCTGCCACAGCTGCTGCTGACGGAGGGCAAGAATAGGTTATTATAATAGGATAGTGTACGCTTGTATCCTAAATGTCGTTCTCCCCTGGAGCTTGTCAGCGGGTGAGAACGGGAGACACACTCCACTGTTTGTTGTTGTTGTTTTACATTCAGCCACTCAGAACAATAAGTTCCAGTAGCACGGGCTATGGTGAGCCCGTAACACTACACTGGTACACTCACGCTTCTCTAGTACACAAGAGGTGTAACGGGTGAGTCCAAGGGAAGTGTGTGTGTATGCGCGCGTGTGTGTGTACGCTCGTATGAGTGAGTGTACAAGCGTATGTGTGTGTATATTTAGGATGTGAAGCCCGAACACTCGTAATTAGAACATTGCTCAGCCAATTACAAGTTAAGGAAAGATAGTTCCTCAATCCCAACGGCTCAGCCTAGGGGCGCCCGCATGCCTACGGTCCCCTACATTCCCTGGGGTCTCCGTACTCACCTAGTTGTACTTGCAGGGGTTGAGCTTTAGCTCTTTGTGCCCGCCTCTCAACCGTCAATCAACAGGTGTACAGGTTCCTGAGCCTATTGGGCTCTATCATATCTACACTTGAAACTGTGTATGGAGTCAGCCTCCACCACATCACTCCCTACCTCCACCACACACACACACTCCGTGTGTGTGTGTGTGTGGTGGATGTGGACACACACACACACACAGACTTCGTGCGTGTGTGTGTGGTGGATGTGGACACACACACAGACTTCGTGCGTGTGTGTGTGTGTGTGTGCGCAAAAAAAAAGAACAGTTGTTGAGAGACGGGCCGAAAGAGCCAGAGCTCAACCCCCCCCCCCCCGCAAGCACAACTAGGTGAACTAGATGCATGCACACACACACACACACACACACACACACACACACACACCACACACACACACACACACACACACACACACACACACACACACACACACACACACACACACACACACACACACACACACACACACACAACAAAGCCAGCTACAATAGTCAACACTTATTTAATCTCCACCAAAAGGAATGACGATACTTCAGATCAAGAAGATCTGAAGAGAGAGAGAGAGAGAGAGCCGGGGTGGGGTGGGTGGCAGATTCAAGTTCAAGTACGTTTGTTGAGACCATCAAATATATTTCAAAAGGATAGAGTAGCTTAGGCTATTTCTATCCTCTGCGCGTGTGTGCAGGGACGGTCACATATGTACGCAATATTCACACTTCAGGAAGGTGGGGGAGGGGTGGGGTGGGGGGGGGGCTCTACTGTTCCAAGAATAGTCAGAGGGCGTAGAAATGCTCATTTTTAAAGGTGAGAACGTGTTTACACCCAGGGGAAAGATGTTCATCATTTTGGCGTGGTGTTGAACGCATTAATTGCTCATGGAAAAGACCCATGCTCAATGTGCCCTGCGCACATTGTGTTACATATGCCCCTGTAAAACACTATTATGTTTTACAGGGCCAGGTGGGTCGGACTTTAGTTCCTAAGCCTCGCCTTTCCAGCTATCGGTCCTTTGATGCAATGACTAACTTTATGTTCCATATTTTTATATTTGAAATGTTACTGATGAAAATACTAGGATAAAGCACTAATCCAAGTGTGACTATATAGCGCATGGAAGGGATAGGAGGGTAGGACAGGAGCTGGGATAGTGGGGACGGAGTGAAGGAACGGTGCCCAACCACTTCCACCAACATTAACTTTACTGAGCTTGCTTCAATAACATCGCTGTCTGCCATTTTCCATATCATCACAGCTTTGGCAGCGTTCCTAACACAGGCCGTTAGTGCCGGGTATCAAACCCAAGCCCAGACAGAAACGATTGGGCAACGTTTCCTTTCACTTGATGCCTCTGTCCACCCGGCAAAAAATCGGTACCTGGGAGTTAGAGAACTGTTGAGGGCTGCAGTTTGAGAAAGTAGACCCGCGGTCTACTCTGAGCATCAGTCAGTCGACTGTACACAACATATGCTCCCCTTAAGCAGTGGTTGTGGTTTATCATACGATAACGTGCAGGCGAGGAGTCACAATAACGTGGCTGAAGAATGTTGACCAGACTACACACTAGAAGGTGAAGGGACGACGACGTTTCGGTCCGAGCTGGACCATTTTCAAGTCGACATGAGAATGGTCCATGACGGACCGAAACGTCGTCGTCCCTTCACCTTCTAATGTGTGGTCTGGTCAACATCGTTCCTCTCCTTCAACGTGGTGAGGCCAAGGCTCATAGCTTTTCTAGAAACGTTCACTTCATTTCACTTTTCGCTCACTTGTGGAAAGATTTAATTTGCATATCTCTGGACTTTGCTAAAGCGTGTGTGTGTGTGTGTGTGTGTGTGTGTGTGTGTGTGTGTGTGTGTGTGTGTGTGTGTGTGTGTGTGTGTGTGTGTGTGTGTGTGTGTAGAAAAAAAATAGTAGTTAGTAACAGTTGATTGATTGACAGTTGAGAGGCGAGCCGATAGAACAGCGCTCAACGCCCGCAAGCACAACTAGGTGAACACAAACACACACACACACACACACACACACACACACACACACACACACACACACACACACACACACACATACACACACACACACACACTACTCAACTACGTATGCAAGTTTATGTGCGTGCGTGAGCATATGCGTGCGCGTGCAAAAACTTTTACAAACAACGTTCCGAATTTAAATTGTGCATGGAGTTAGCGTCATCCCCTTCTTCATCTGACCCGCCATGTTTAAAACTCTTTCCTTGGAGAAGTTCTCTCTAACAACGCTGGCCAAGTTGTGTCTCAAGTTTGTATCTATGACCTCTTGTCCTGCAAACTTCCTACTTTAAACGTATTTGTTCTTTTTGTCAACTTTCTTAATACCACTTGGAATTTGCTTTGTCCCCTTTCCCCTTGTTCCTTCTCTATACCAGTGTGGTGAGGTGTAGTTCCCTCGGCCTTTCCTTGTGGCTCGGTCCCCTCAGCTCAAGCACCATTCTTGCTGCATTTTTGTAAATTTTTTCTAGCGTGGGTTTTGTATTTTTACAGGTGCGGGTTCGATACCGGTGATGCATACTCAAGAGTCTTGAAACCTTTGTACAACTGGACTCTGCCCAACGGTCCGTGAGGTGGGGTTTAGAAGAACACAAAGAACTGGACCCAATATCGCTAGAACATGGAAAGATGAGACATGATAGAGATGTATAAAATACTTAGGTGAGGGAAGGGAAGGTGGGACTGACAGGATGGCAAACAAGGAAACGTTCAGAATGGCTACCACCAGAACAAGAGTGTGTAGGTAGATGCTTGAGAGACACATGAACAAAAGAGATGTTAGGCACGTTATCCTTGCTTACGTAAAGTTTGAAAATGTTATGAACTAAAGGAGCAGGTTGTGGAGTGTATGTGTGTGTGTATCTGTGTACATGGGCGTGTGTACATGGGCGTGTGTACATGGGCGTGTGTACATGGGCGTGTGTACATGGGTGTGTGTAAATGGGTGTGTGTAAATGGGTGTGTGTACATGGGTGTGTGTACATGGGCGTGTGTACATGGGTGTGTGTACATGGGCGTGTGTACATGGGTGTGTGTACATGGGCGTGTGTACATGGGCGTGTGTACATGGGTGTGTGTACATGGGTGTGTGTACATGGGCGTGTGTACATGGGTGTGTGTACATGGGCGTGTGTACATGGGTGTGTGTACATGGGTGTGTGTACATGGGTGTGTGTACATGGGCGTGTGTACATGGGCGTGTGTACGTATGGAGGAATGTCAAAGGAATGATGGCATTCCTGGGGGATGAGAGGGAAGGCAGCGGTGAGGGGGATAAGCAGAAAAAAGCCTATGAAAAATAATGGTGAGGGGGGAGGAAGGAGAAGAGGGATGGAGAGAAGGTCCAGTGAATGGTAGAGCGTTAGCCCTATGGAGATCGTTTTTCCCATTCAGGTTTATGGAGTGGAAATTCCTAAAAGACTGAGGAGGGAGAGAGAGAGAGGAGCAAGAGAGGGAAGGAAGGGCGCGACCCCTCACAATTCAAGCCCTCTTCCCCATTTTGGTGTCTTATTTTCCCCCTTTCCATTACCTCTCGTCGTTTATTAGCAGGGCCTTCCTCCCCACGCCCGACACACCTCTCCCATTTGCTGTTACAGCATTACCGGCCACCAGGAGGAGGCGTGTACCTGCTCCCGCGCCTTGACCACTGCGGCTCTGCACGCCTTCCCGCCTTCACCCTCACTACCAACTAAATGCGCTACACAGCGGCATCTTTTTAACCTTTTCATGAACATTTGATGAAAATTGTTTCCAAATAATGTAAAGTTTGCTTACATTCGCGATCACGTTGATGAGAGGTGTGAGGAACGTTTGGATGACTGATGAGTGCCTGAAGATGAGGCGAGACACCTGTACTCTAGGTGAACCTCGGCAGATGTGGAGTGTTAAGTCCTTGTCTGATACACCCTCGGCCTCCACCCTCACCCAACACACCCTCGGCCTCCACCCTCACCCAACACACCCTCGGCCTCCACCCTCACCCAACACACCCTCGGCCTCCACCCTCACCCAACACACCCTCGGCCTCCACCCTCACCCAACACACCCTCGGCCTCCACCCTCACCCAACACACCCTCGGCCTCCACCCTCACTACTCTCCCTTTAGTAAACGTCCCCCCTTCCCCCCTCCCCAAGGGGCGTTGTCCCATCTTGGGCACCACCTCCAGCCGACAAGTACAGAGTAAATATTGATTCTCATTTTAAACTCCATGTGTAATCTCCCAATGGCCCTCGGAACCGGTCTTGTGACTGTTTAGGGAACTCCCTACTTCAAAGGCAGGCAATACCTGCATGTACCCAACATTTACACGTGGACAGTGATTTCAAATACACAATACCCGCTTGTACACAACACCTGCAAGAAGACAATAGCCAGAATATAGAAGAATTGACCCCCAAGACTTCACTCGAGTCTTTGAAATTAATCCCCAACTGACTTATTATGATCTGAATTACCTTCTTACTCATGCAACAATGCAATTAAGTATTCATCAGGTAAGTTCTTGTGAGGCATCGGCTTGTCGTCTTGAAGGGGTCGTCTTATGCACCACCGCCTCCTCCTCCTGTAGCCGTTACGAGCACTCTTCTTGTCCACCCTCTTAGTCTTACCATTATTCGTTTTGCAACTTCGTCTTGCAAAATATTGTATGGTTATAATTGTCTAAGAGAGTAATGAAGTTATTTTGAGGGCTAACAAGACGAGAGCAAGGACCCCCACGCCACATGAACAAATCATCAGCCGTCTAAGACTAACTTAGTAACTTGCTTAGCTAAATGAATTGTGGGGTTCAGTCCCTGAGCCCATTATGTGCCTCTGTAACCCTTTCCACTACCGCCCACAAGATGGGTATGGGGTGCATAATAAATGAACTAAACTAAAACGTCTAAGACTACAGACTGAAGCGTGAGACAAGGAAGGTTGAGAGCAAGATCCAGTGAGATGTAATGCATAGATACACTGAGGTATCAGTGTTACCACTCACAGTCTTCCATCTGTCACAAGCATGTGTAAGAAACGCCCAACTCTTCAGTATATTTGGCCACTTTGTTCTTCCAGGATCCCATGGTCCAGTCCCCGCGCTCGCTCTCTCTTCATTGCCAGGACAACCAACCTCCCTCTACACTATCAGACAACCATCTTCCCTCTACACTGTCAGAGGGGCTGTTTCTCCCGACACTGTCCCTCTTCACCCTTCCTCTTCAGACACACACACAACACAATAATTGTGTGTGTGTGAAGCTAGCCACAAATACAACACAATTATTAACGATGGTAACAGAGTCCATGCCATGTGGGTTCCCTCTCACGTTGGCCTCTGAATACCTGATAGAGCTGACGAGTAAACCAAAGACTCTCCCTTCAAGGAAGGAGTTGACCTTGGATTGCCTGTAAACAACCTGAGAATAATACTACATCAAGAACGTCAACAACAACTTGTAGATCAGATACCAAGTGACATGTACACCAGTTATTCCATCTGTCATCATACTAGAATGCTTGACGAGCGACACATCTATAGATCATCCGGTAAAATCAGCAGACTATTGCTCAGCTTAGGCCAGGTTATAAATATATCCGGAAGTCTGCTGATGTAGACCTCACCAAATGTAAACTGTGTCAGCAAAAGTATTCGAACACCTTCCGTCACAGTGTGATAGAGTGCGCAAAAAAGATAAATGATTTTGGAGACTCGACAACAAATTGCCAATAAATGCGTATGTCATATAAAATGATCTACTACCACAAATTGTTCCCAATTATTCCCATTTAGGTAACGGTAGGTGGAGCATGCGGGCGACTCTAACCCTCCACATGATGAGGAAGACGGGTGCATAATAAGCAAATCAAATTATGCGTAAACATCTCAGCGGAAATGTAAATTGTTTAGAGACTGTTGTGGTCTAATTCCTGAACCCAATGATGACTTATACAGTTAACTGTTTAACTGTATAATTATCTTATCAAGACTGTAACTTGCTTAAGCAAATGAATTTTGGGGTTCAGTTCCCCGAGCCCATTATGTGCCTCTGTAACCCTTTCCACTACCGCCCACACGATGGGTATGGGGTGCATAATGAATGAGCTAAACTGCATTTGTAAACTAATGTTATTTCCAACCACCTTTGTCAGTCTCTTTCACTGAGGCTTGTGGAGGTCAGTGCTCCAGTGAAATGCTGCAGTGCTGGTCTTGTTGGTCTAGCCAGGCTCCCCACGCCCTCTGCTTCACTGTAAACAGTGTTGTGGCTGGTCTCACGCCTCGCCTCGTGTACCTTGTCTCGCCTGGTGTACCTCGCCTCGCCTGGTGTACCTTGTCTCGCCTGGTGTACCTCGCCTCGCCTGGTGTACCTCGTCTCGCGTGGTGTACCTTGCCTAGCCTGGTGTACCTCGCCTCGCCTGGTGTACCTCACGGTGGGCACCTTCACCCAGAGTCGTTAGTAATATTCTGGAGCCCTGGGTTCCCGCACACACACGCGCGCGCGCACACGCACACACACACACACACACACACACACACACACACACACACACACACACACACACACACACACACACACACACACACAGGCTACCAGGCCCCCCAGGGGCCTGGTAGCCTGGTGGATAGCGCGCAGGACTCGTAATTCTGTGGCGCGGGTTCGATTCCCGCACCAGGCAGAAACAAATGGGCAAAGTTTCTTTCACCCTGAATGCCCCTGTTACCTAGCAGTAAATAAGTACCTGGGAGTTAGTCAGCTGTCACGTCTCCTCTTGGGCCACCAGCTGTGGGAGTGGGGCGTCTCCTCTTGGGTCACCAGCTGTGGGAGTGGGGCGTCTCATCTTGGGCCACCAGCTGTGGGAGTGAGGCATCTCATCTTGGGCCATCAGCTGTGGGAGCGGGGCATCTCATCTTGGACCACCAGCTGTGGGAGCGGGGCGTCTCATCTTGGGCCACCAGCTGTGGGAGTGGGGCGTCTCATCTTGGACCACCAGCTGCGGGAGTGGGGCGTCTCATCTTGGACCACCAGCTGTGGGAGCGGGGCGTCTCATCTTGGGCCACCAGCTGTGGGAGTGGGGCGTCTCCTCTTGGGCCACCAGCTGTGGGAGTGAGGCGTCTCCTCTTGGGCCACCAGCTGTGGGAGTGGGGCGTCTCATCTTGGGCCACCAGCTGTGGGAGCGGGGCGTCTCCTCTTGGGCCACCAGCTGTGGGAGTGAGGCGTCTCCTCTTGGTCCACCAGCTGTGGGAGTGAGGCGTCTCCTCTTGGGCCACCAGCTGTGGGAGTGGGGCGTCTCATCTTGGGCCACCAGCTGTGGGAGTGGGGCGTCTCCTCTTGGGCCACCAGCTGTGGGAGTGAGGCGTCTCCTCTTGGGCCACCAGCTGTGGGAGTGAGGCGTCTCCTCTTGGGCCACCAGCTGTGGGAGTGGGGCGTCTCATCTTGGGCCACCAGCTGTGGGAGCGGGGCGTCTCCTCTTGGGCCACCAGCTGTGGGAGTGAGGCGTCTCCTCTTGGGCCACCAGCTGTGGGAGTGAGGCGTCTCATCTTGGGCCACCAGCTGTGGGAGTGAGGCGTCTCATCTTGGGCCACCAGCTGTGGGAGCGGGGCGTCTCCTCTTGGGCCACCAGCTGTGGGAGTGGGGCGTCTCCTCTTGGGCCACCAGCTGTGGGAGTGAGGCGTCTCATCTTGGGCCACCAGCTGTGGGAGTGAGGCGTCTCATCTTGGGCGACCAGCTGTGGGAGTGGGGCGTCTCATCTTGGGCCACCAGCTGTGGGAGTGCTGCGTATCCTCTTGGAGTAATCTGTCTAACAATGAGTTTTCTAACATTTCATTCGTGTTCCACACCTTGGAGGCTTGGTGCTGTAGTCTGATGTTTAGTGACTGTGTGTCCAGGAGTTCATGGACCTCCTGGATTGTCTGATCAATGTCAAAGTAATTTCTTAAGCATTAGAAAGTGAAGTAGCTGAGGTGGACTCCACGCACAGATTCAATTGTAGATACCACAAAGCCTAATGGGCTTAGAGAGACCGGTTGATGTGCAGAGTGGACATCAGCAAGTACCCCCAGCAAGTACAATTAGATGAATACACACACTAACTCCGCCCCAGAAGCTCATCACCATCCACCTCACATTATTCATCATCCACATCATCCACACTACAACCAACTCCAACCCTCAAAGTTACTTGTCCTTGTAAGGAATGACGTGATTGCTCATTTCCCTCGTGTTTGTGTTGGTCTGTGAGCGAGTATCATCATGAACACTTCATTCTTTCATTCAGTCATTCACCACCAGGAAGTACCAATATGTGGTGATGGACCACCAGGAAGTACCAATATGTAGTGATGGACCACCAGGAAGTACCAATATGTAGTGATGGGCCACCAGGAAGTACCAATATGTAGTGATGGACCACCAGGAAGTACCAATATGTAGTGATGGGCCACCAGGAAGTACCAATATGTAGTGATGGACCACCAGGAAGTACCAATATGTAGTGATCCTGCCTCTTGTTCCTCCACCTCCTCCTTGTTGTTCTGTTATTTCTTCTCTGTCGTCTTCGTCGTCATCTCCTTGGCCTTCTTCTCCACCACTCCCCCCCCCCCCTGGCTACTCCTCCAACACTCTACCCTGCCTACTTCCGGATGCTGCTCACACAGGAGTCTGAGGATAACTTACCTTCATGAGGCCATCTGTATGTACATAGCTCTCTCCCTCTCTCTACTCTACTTCTCTTCTTTCCTCCCTCTCCTCTCCTCTCCCTGTGCTTCTCTCCTCGTATATTTCTCCTCTCTCCTTGCGCTTCGCTTCGTCATTCACATCTGGCTCTTCTGCATCTCGCCCTATTCTCTACCTTTCTGGTCCTTAAACACCAGTGAACCTTGGGCCTCACAGTTACAACCCCGCTCCTGTGCCGGGTAAGTCCACTACGGGCTCACCATAGCCCGTGCTACTTGCAACTTTGTGTTCCCAGTAACAACAACAACTTGGACCTCTCTCACTTCCCTTTCTCTCACCCTTCTCCCCTTGCTCTCCCTTACGCCCTGCCCCCTCCCCTCCAGCGGTGAGGTGGTGCAAGCCTCGTTACACTGCTGGCAATAAAGGGCGATTACCGTGCAATCGTAACGACCTTGATGGATGATTGCTTAAAATGAGAGGTAACTATTCCCATTTGCTCGGGCACAAGCACGCAAACCACTACACCCACCCACACACACACACACACACACACACACACACACACACACACACACACACACACACACACACACACACACACACACAACAACAACACTGGTGAGACGCGAACAAGGGGACACAGGTGGAAACTGAGTACCCAAATGAGCCACAGGGACGTTAGAAAGAATTTTTTTCAGTGTCTGAGTAGTTAACAGATGGAATGCATTAGGCAGTGATGTGGTGGAGGCTGACTCCATACACAGTTTCAGATATAGATATGACAAAGCCCAATAGGCTCAGGAATCTGTATACTAGTTGATTGACAGTTGAGAGGCGGGACCAATGAGCCAGAGCTCAACCCCCGCAAGCACAAATAGGTGAGTACACACAAACACACACACACACACGAAGGGACATAGTTGGAAATAAAAGAAGACATTGAAACTGTAGAAAGCCTATTGGCCTATATATACGAAGCCTTTCCTATTGGTCCATACTAGGCAGCTTCTAATATATATATATATGTATATATATATATATATATATATATATATATATATATATATATATATATATATATATATATATATATATATAAACCTTCGTATTCATATAAGTTAGAACACAACTGTAAAAAAATATTATATCTTATAAAATATATGTTGATATGAATAGGTCCCGGAGAGCTAGGGGACGTGTATAACAGTAAAATAAAAGAGGCGGGAGCCAAGAAAAACGGAAATTCAGGCCATAAAAAACAGCTGATACAGAGCTGTATGGACGCAAGAAAAAAAACGCAAGCAAATATCAAGACGCTGAGTTATGAAGACAGATGAACGCAACTCAACCTAACAGCTTCCAAGGAAACTGAAATCAGAGGAAACATGACCATAAAACCCCCAGAGGAACAAACAAGATCAACAAAAGACAATCTCTTCCAAATGAGGAATACAGTAATAGAATAATAGACAGCGTCAGAGAAATGTAACCAAGTGGAATGTGCACCGACGAAGCTTTTTTTCTTTTTATTTTTTGTTTACATCTTCTTACCAATTTGAAGACCAAGTACTAGAGCTCGACCTCCTTAGTAGACGCTGACGTGTAAACTGTGATAGATGAGCACATGGCTACGATATGATGACAAGAGGGAAAGATGGAAGAAGTGTGATTGATGATGAAGGAGGGGACAAAAAATTAATAGACAATGGAAGGGGGAGGTACATATAAGGGGAAGGTACCCATAATGGGGAGGACGAGATGGAAATAACAGATGATGGTTAATGATGATGACGTCATGGGTTAACGGTGGCGGAAGCTGTCAAGGGTATTATGATGGTGGTGGTGGTGGTGGTGATTGTCAGGTGGTGGTGGTGATTGTTAGGTGGTGGTGGTGATTGTTAGGTGGTGGTGGTGATTGTTAGGTGGTGGTGGTCGTGATTGTTAGGTGGTGGTGGTGGTGGTGGTCCTGATTGTCAAGTGGTGGTGGTCGTGATTGTCAGGTGGTGGTGGTCGTGATTGTTAGGTGGTGGTGGTCCTGATTGTCAGGTGGTGGTGGTCCTGATTGTCATGTGGTGGTGGTCGTGATTGCTAGGTGGTGGTGGTGATTGTTAGGTGGTGGTGGTCGTGATTGTTAGGTGGTGGTGGTGGTCCTGATTGTCAAGTGGTGGTGGTCGTGATTGTCAGGTGGTGGTGGTCGTGATTGTTAGGTGGTGGTGGTCGTGATTGTCAGGTGGTGGTGGTCCTGATTGTCAGGTGGTGGTGGTCGTGATTGTCAGGTGGTGGTGGTCGTGATTGTTAGGTGGTGGTGGTCCTGATTGTCAGGTGGTGGTCGTGATTGTTAGGTGGTGGTGGTGATGGTGGTCCTAAAGTTCATGTTCACAAAGCTGTAAACATGAACATCAAGAAAAGGAAGGAGGGAATTAGACTCCCTCATGACCTTAAGTCATTTCCAGCCTTTCCTCTCCTCTCTTAACAATCTGGCTCCTTCTATCCATTTCAAAGTTGAGTGGGAATCTAATTCCCTCCTTCCATTTCTTGACGTTCACGTTCACAGCTCGGTGTCCGGGTTCTCTTTCTCAGTCTACCGTAAACCCATGCATAGTGCCATGTACATTCACTTCTTTTCCTACCATCCTCCTTCTGTTAAGAAAAGTGTTCTCTCCCTCTCTCTCTCTCTCTCTCTCTCTCTCTCTCTCTCTCTCTCTCTCTCTCTCTCTCTCTCTCTCTCTCTCTCTCTCTCTCTCTCTCTCTCTCTCTCTTCTCTCTTTTCTCTCTCTAGGCTCTCTCTAGACGCTCCACGCATCAGCGACCATCAGTTTCTTGATTCCGAAATCTCCATTATTTACAAATCTCTCTCTAGCCTTGGTTATCCTTTACATTTTATCAACTGTGCCTATTCTCAAGCTAAATGAAATTCCTTTCAGCCTAAACCTGCTTCCAACACTGGTGTCACTGTACTTTGCCTTCTCTTCATATCTGAACTTAAAGCTCTTACTAATACGGGTGCTAGGTGAACTCAGCTAGGCAAGCACTGCTAGGCGAACTCAGCTAGGCAAGCACTACTAGGTGAACTCAGCTAGGCAAGCACTGCTAGGTGAACTCAGCTAGGCAAGCACTGCTAGGTGAACTCAGCTAGGCAAGCACTGCTAGGTGAACTCAGCTAGGCAAGCACTGCTAGGTGAACTCAGCTAGGCAAGCACTTCTAGGTGAACTCAGCTAGGCAAGCACTGCTAGGTGAACTCAGCTAGGCAAGCACTGCTAGGTGAACTCAGCTAGGCAAGCATTGCTAGGTGAACTCAGCTAGGTAAGCATTGCTATGTGAACTCAGCTAGGCAAGCATTGCTATGTGAACTCAGCTAGGTAAGCACTGCTAGGCGAACTCAGCTAGGCAAGCACTGCTAGGGGAACTCAGCTAGGCAAGCACTGCTAGGTGAACTCAGCTAGGCAAGCACTGCTAGGTGAACTCAGCTAGGCAAGCACTGCTAGGTGAACTCAGCTAGGCAAGCACTGCTAGGTGAACTCAGCTAGGCAAGCACTGCTAGGTGAACTCAGCTAGGCAAGCACTGCTAGGTGAACTCAGCTAGGCAAGCACTTCTAGGTGAACTCAGCTAGGCAAGCACTGCTAGGTGAACTCAGCTAGGCAAGCACTGCTAGGTGAACTCAGCTAGGCAAGCATTGCTAGGTGAACTCAGCTAGGTAAGCATTGCTATGTGAACTCAGCTAGGCAAGCATTGCTATGTGAACTCAGCTAGGTAAGCACTGCTAGGCGAACTCAGCTAGGCAAGCACTGCTAGGGGAACTCAGCTAGGCAAGCACTGCTAGGTGAACTCAGCTAGGCAAGCACTGCTAGGTGAACTCAGCTAGGCAAGCACTGCTAGGTGAACTCAGCTAGGCAAGCACTGCTAGGTGAACTCAGCTAGGCAAGCACTGCTAGGTGAACTCAGCTAGGCAAGCACTGCCAGGTGAACTCAGCTAGGCAAGCACTGCCAGGTGAACTCAGCTAGACAAGCACTGCTAGGTGAACTCAGCTAGGCAAGCACTGCTAGGTGAACTCAGCTAGGCAAGCACTGCCAGGTGAACTCAGCTAGGCAAGCACTGCCAGGTGAACTCAGCTAGGCAAGCACTGCCAGGTGAACTCAGCTAGGCAAGCACTGCTAGGTGAACTCAGGTAGGCAAGCACTGCTAGGTGAACTCAGCTAGGCAAGCACTGTTCACGTGTTCTCCCCCCCCCCCCACTACGCTTCACTACAAGTCAGCATTAAAACATCTTCGGTAGTCAGGTGTTGAATTATTCATCATTCTGCATGTGTTATGTTATACCAATATGGGTGGTAATGGTTGTTAGTGTACCAATATGGGTGGTAGTGGTAGTTAATGTACCAATATGGGTGGTAATGGTTGTTAGTGTACCAATATGGGTGGTAATGGTTGTTAGTGTACCAATATGGGTGGTAATGGTTGTTAGTGTACCAATATGGGTGGTAATGGTTGTTAGTGTACCAATATGGGTGGTAATGGTTGTTAGTGTACCAATATGGGTGGTAATGGTTGTTAGTGTACCAATATGGGTGGTAATGGTTGTTAGTGTACCAATATGGGTGTGTAATGGTTGTTAGTGTACCAATATGGGTGGTAATGGTTGTTAGTGTACCAATATGGGTGGTAATGGTTGTTAGTGTACCAATATGGGTGGTAATGGTTGTTAGTGTACCAATATGGGTGGTAATGGTTGTTAGTGTACCAATATGGGTGGTAATGGTTGTTAGTGTACCAATATGGGTGGTAATGGTTGTTAGTGTACCAATATGGGTGGTAATGGTTGTTAGTGTACCAATATGGGTGGTAATGGTTGTTAGTGTACCAATATGGGTGGTAATGGTTGTTAGTGTACCAATATGGGTGGTAATGGTTGTTAGTGTACCAATATGGGTGGTAATGGTTGTTAGTGTACCAATATGGGTGGTAATGGTTGTTAGTGTACCAATATGGGTGGTAATGGTTGTTAGTGTACCAATATGGGTGGTAATGGTTGTTAGTGTACCAATATGGGTGGTAATGGTTGTTAGTGTACCAATATGGGTGGTAATGGTTGTTAGTGTACCAATATGGGTGGTAATGGTTGTTAGTGTACCAATATGGGTGGTAGTGGTAGTTAGTGTACCAATATGGGTGGTAGTGGTTGTTAGTGTACCAATATGGGTGGTAATGGTTGTTAGTGTACCAATATGGGTGGTAATGGTTGTTAGTGTACCAA